>NW_027422736.1:147619-252440 GCF_048934315.1 Petromyzon marinus
ACCCGGGACCGCCCGGGACCGCCCGGGACCGCCCGGACCGCCCCGGACCGCACGGGACCGCCCCGGACCCGCCCGGGACCGCCCCGGACCGCCTGGGACCGCCCTGGACCGCCCGGGACCGCCACGGACCGCCTGGGACCGCCCGGACCGCCCGGACCACCCCGCACTGCCCGGGACCGCCCGGTACCGCACCGGACCGCCCCGGACCGCCCGGGACCGCCCGGGACCGCCCCGGACCGCCCGGGACCGACCCGGACCGCCCGGGACCGCCCCGGACCGCCCGGGACTGCCCCGGACCGCCCGGGACCGCCCCGGACCGCCCGGGACCGTCCGGGACCGCCCGGGACCGCCCCGGTCCGCCCGGACCGCCCAGGACCGCCCCGGACGCCCGGGACCGCCCCGGACCGCCCGGGACTGCCCCGGACCGCCCGGGACCGCCCCAGACCGCCCGGGACCGCCCCGGACCGCCCTTGACCGCCCAGGACCCGCCCCGGACTGCCCGGGACAGCCCCGGACCAGCCGGGACTGTCCACGACCGCCCGGGACCGCCCCGGACCGCCCGGGACCGCCCGGGACCACCCCGGACCGCCACGGACCGCCCGGGACCGTCCGGGACCGCCCGGGACCGCCCCGGGACCGCCCGGGACCGCCCAGTACCACCCGGACCGCCCGGGACCGCCGGGGATTGCCACGGACCGCCCGGGACCGCCCGGGACCGCCGGGACTGCCCGGGACCGCCCGGGACCACCCGGGACCGCCCAGGACCGCCCGGGACCGCCCCGGACCGCCCGGGACCACCCGGGACCGCCCGGGACCGCCCGCGACCGCCCGGGACGGCCCGGGACCGCCCGGGACTGCCCTGGACCGCCCGGGACTGCCCTGGAACGCTCGGGACCGCCCGGGACCGCCCCAGACTGCCCGGGACCGCCCCGGACCGCCCGGGACCGCCCCGGACCGCCTGGGACCGCTCCGGACCGCCCGGGACCGCCCCGGACCGCCTGGGACCGCCCTGGACCGCCTGGGACCGCCCCGGACTGCCCGGGACCGCCCGGGACCGCCCGGGACCGCCCGGGACCGCCCGGGACGGCCCGGGACCGCCCGGGACTGCCCTGGACCGCCCGGGACTGCCCTGGAACGCTCGGGCACCGCCCGGGACCGCCCCAGACTGCCCGTGACCGCCCCGGACCCGCCCGGGACCGCCCCGGACCGCCTGGGACCGCCCCGACCGCCCGGGACTGCACCGGACCGCCTGCGACCGCCCCGGACCGCCCGGGACCGCCCTGTACTGCCCGGGACCGCCCGGTACCGCCCCGGACCGCCCCGGACTGCCCAGGACCGCCCGGGACCGCCCGGACCGCCCGGGACCGACCCGGACCGCCCGGGACCGCCCCGGACCGCCCGGGACTGCCCCGGACCGCCCGGGACCGCTCCGGACCGCCCGGACGCCCGGGACCGCCCGGGACCGCCCCCGGACTGCCCGGGACCGCCCAGGACCGCCCCGGACCGACCGGGACCGCCCCGTACCGCCTGGGACTGCCCGGACCGCCCGGGACCGCCCCGGACCGCCCGGGACCGCCCGGGACCGCCCGGGACCGCCCGGGACCGCCCGGGACCGTCCGGACCGTCCGGGACCGCCCGGGACCGCACGGGACCGCCCGGACCGCCCGGGACCGCCCCGGACCGCCCAGGACCGCCCCAGACCGCCCGGGACCGCCCGGGACCGCCCCGGATTGCCACGGACCGCCCGGGACCGCCCGGGACAGCCCCGGGACTGCCCGGGACCGCCCGGGACCACCCGGGACCGCCCGGGACCGCCCGGGATGCCCCGGACCGCCCGGGACCGCCCCGGACCACCCTGGACCGCCCCGGACCACCCGGGACCGCCCCGGACCACCCTGGACCGCCCCGGACCGCCCGGGACCGCCCGGGACCGCCCAGGACCGCCCCGGACCGCCCGGGACCGCCCGGGACCGCCCCGGATTGCCACGGACCGCCCGGGACCGCCCGGGACCGCCCGGGACTGCCCGGGACCGCCCGGGACCACCCGGGACCGCCCGGGACCGCCCGGGACCGCCCCGGATCGCCTGGGACCGCCCGGGACCGCCCGGGACCGCCCGGGACCGCCCGGGACCGTCCGGGACCGCCCGGGACCGCCCCGGACTGCCCGCGACCGCCCCGGACCGCCCAGGACCGCCCCGGACCACCCAGGGACCGCCCGGGACCGCCCGGGACCACCCGGGACCGCCCGGGATGGACCGGGACCACCCGGGACTACCCTGGACCGCCCGGGACTGCCCTGGAACGCTCGGGACCGCCCGGGACTGCCCGGGACCGCCCAGGACCGTCGGGACCATCCGGGACCGCCCGGGACCACCCGGGACCGCCCGGGACCGCCCGGGACCGCCCGGGACCGCCCCGGACCGCCCGGGACCGCCCCGGACCGCCTGGGACCGCCCCGGACCGCCCGGGACCGCCACGGACCGCCTGGGACCGCCCCGGACCGCCCGGGACCGCCCCGGACTGCCCGGGACCGCCCAGTACCGCCCCGGACCGCCCCGGACCGCCCGGGACCGCCCGGGACCGCCCCGGACCGCCCGGGACCGACCCGGACCGCCCGGGACCGCCCCGGACCGCCCGGGACTGCCCCGGACCGCCCGGGACCGCCCCGGACCGCCCAGGACCGCCCCGGACCGCCCGGGACCGCACCGGACCGCCCGCGACTGCCCCGGACCGCCCGGGACCGCCCCAGACCGCCCGGGACCGCCCCGGACCGCCCGGGACCGCCCAGGACCACCCCAGACCGCCCGGGACAGCCCCGGACCGGCCGGGACTGTCCGGGACCGCCCGGGACCGCCCCGGACCGCCCGGGACCGCCCGGGACCGCCCCGGACCGCCCGGGACCGCCCGGGACCGCCCTGGACCGCCCGGGACCGCCCGGGACCGCCCCGGATTGCCACGGACCGCCCGGGACCGCCCGGGACCGCACGGGACCGCCCCGGACCGCCCGGGACCGCCCGGACCGCCAGGACCGCCCCAGACCGCCCGGGACCGCCCGGGACCGCCCCGGATTGCCACGGACCGCCCGGGACCGCCCGGGACAGCCCGGGACTGCCCGGGACCGCCCGGGACCACCCGGGACCGCCCGGGACCGCCCGGGACGCCCCGGACCGCCCGGGACCGCCCCGGACAACCCTGGACCGCCCCGGACCACCCGGGACCGCCCCGGACCACCCGGGACCGCCCCGGACCGCCCGGGACCGCCCGGGACCGCCCAGGACCGCCCCGGACCGCCCGGGACCGCCCGGGACCGCCCCGGATTGCCACGGACCGCCCGGGACCGCCCGGGACCGCCCGGGACTGCCCGGGACCGCCCGGGACCACCCGGGACCGCCCAGGACCGCCCGGGACCGCCCCGGATCGCCTGGGACCGCCCGGGACCGCCCGGACCGCCCGGGACCGCCCGGGACCGTCCGGGACCGCCCGGGACCGCCCCGGACTGCCCGGGACCGCCCCGGACCGCCCAGGACCGCCCCGGACCACCCGGGACGCCCGGGACCGCCCGGGACCACCCGGGACCGCCCGGGACGGCCGGGACCACCCGGACTACCCTGGACCGCCCGGACTGCCCTGGAACGCTCGGGACCGCCCGGGACCGCCCGGGACCGCCCGGGACCGTCGGGACCATCCGGGACCGCCCGGGACCACCCGGGACCGCCCGGGACCGCCCGGGACCGCCCGGACCGCCCCGGACCGCCCGGGACCGCCCGGGACCGCCCGGGACCGCCCGGGACCGCCCCGGACCGCCCGGGACCGCCCCGGACCGCCCGGGACCGCCCCGGACCGCCTGGGACCGCCCCGGACCGCCCGGGACCGCCACGGACCGCCTGGGACCGCCCCGGACCGCCCGGGACCGCCCCGGACTGCCCGGGACCGCCCCGTACCGCCCGGACCGCCCCGGACCGCCCGGGACCGCCCGGGACCGCCCCGGACCGCCGGCCGACCCGGACCGCCCGGGACCGCCCCGGACCGCCCGGGACTGCCCCGGACCGCCAGGGACCGCCCCGGACCGCCCGGGACCGCCCGGGACCGCCCGGGACCGCCCCGGTCCGCCCGGGACCGCCCAGGACCGCCCCGGACCGCCCCGGACCGCACCGGACCGCCGGGACTGCCCCGGACCGCCCGGGACCGCCCCAGACCGCCCGGGACCGCCCCGGACCGCCCGGGACCGCCCAGAACCACCTCAGACCGCCCGGGACAGCCCCGGACCGGCCGGGACTGTCCGGGACCGCCCGGGACCGCCCCGGACCGCCCGGGGACCGCCCCGGACCGCCCCGGACCGCCCGGGACCGCCCGGACCGCCCGGGACCGCCCCGGGACCGCCCGGGACCGCCCCGGATTGCCACGGACCGCCCGGGACCGCCCGGGACCGCACGGGACCGCCCGGACCGCCCGGGACCGCCCGGACCGCCCAGGACCGCCCCAGACCGCCCGGGACCGCCCGGGACCGCCCCGGATTGCCACGGACCGCCCGGGACCGCCCGGGACAGCCCGGGACTGCCCGGGACCGCCCGGGACCACCCGGGACCGCCCGGGACCGCCCGGGACGCCCCGGACCGCCCGGGACCGCCCCGGACCACCCTGGACCGCCCCGGACCACCGGGACCGCCCCGGACCACCCTGGACCGCCCCGGACCGCCCGGGACCGCCCGGGACCGCCCAGGACCGCCCCGGACCGCCCGGGACCGCCCGGGACCGCCCCGGATTGCCACGGACCGCCCGGGACCGCCCGGGACCGCCCGGGACTGCCCGGGACCGCCGGGGACCACCCGGGACCGCCCGGGACCGCCCGGGACCGCCCCGGATCGCCTGGGACCGCCCGGGACCGCCCGGGACCGTCCGGGACCGCCCGGGACCGCCCCGGACTGCCCGGGACCCCCCCGGACCGCCCAGGACCGCCCCGGACCACCCGGGACCGCCCGGGACCGCCCGGGGACCACCCGGGACCGCCCGGGATGGCCCGGGACCACCCGCGACTACCCTGGACCGCCCGGGACTGCCCTGGAACGCTCGGGACCGCCCGGACCGCCCGGGACCGCCCGGGACCGTCGGGACCATCCGGGACCGCCCGGGACCACCCGGGACCGCCCGGGACCGCCCGGGACCGCCCGGGACCGCCCCGGACCGCCCGGGACCGCCCCGGACCGCCGGGACCGCCCCGGACCGCCTGGGACCGCCCCAGACCGCCCGGGACCGCCACGGACCGCCTGGGACCGCCCCGGACCGCCCGGGACCGCCCGGACTGCCCGGGACCGCCCGGTACCGCCCCGGACCGCCCCGGACCGCCCGGGACCGCCCGGGACCGCCCCGGACCGCCCGGGACCGACCCGGACCGCTCGGGACCGCCCCGGACCGCCCGGGACTGCCCCGGACCGCCCGGGACCGCCCCGGACCGCCCGGGACCGCCCGGGACCGCCCGGGACCGCCCCGGTCCGCCCGGGACCGCCCAGGACCGCCCCGGACCGCCCGGGACCGCACCGGACCGCCCGGGACTGCCCCGGACCGCCCGGGACCGCCCCAGACCGCCTGGGACCGCCCCGGACCGCCTGGGACCGCCCAGGACCGCCCCAGACCGCCCGGGACAGCCCCGGACCGGCCGGGACTGTCCGGGACCGCCGGGACCGCCCCGGACCGCCCGGGACCGCCCGGGACCGCCCCGGACCGCCACGGACCGCCCGGGACCGCCCGGGACCGCCCGGGACCGCCCGGGACCGCCCGGGACCGCCCGGGACCGCCCCGGATTGCTACGGACCGCCCGGGGACCGCCCGAGACCGCACGGGACCGCCCCGGACCGCCCGGGACCGCCCCGGACCACCCAGGACCGCCCCAGACCGCCCGGGATTGCCCGGGACCACCCCGGATTGCCACGGACCGCCCGGGACCGCCCGGGACCGCCCGGGACAGCCCGGGACCGCCCGGGACCGCCCGGGACGCCCCAGACCGCCCGGGACCGCCCCGGACCACCCTGGACTGCCCCGGACCACCCGGGACCGCCCCGGACCACCCTGGACCGCCCCGGACCGCCCGGGACCGCCCGGGACCGCCCAGGACCGCCCCGGACCGCCCGGGACCGCCCGGAACCGCCCCGGATTGCCACGGACCGCCCGGGACCGACCCGGACCGCCCGGGACCGCCCCGGACCGCCCGGGACTGCCCCGGACCGCCCGGGACCGCCCCGGACTGCCCGGGACCGCCCGGGACCGCCCGGGACCGCCCCGGTCCGCCCGGGACCGCCCAGGACCGCCCCGGACCGCCCGGGACCGCACCGGACCGCCCGGGACTGCCCCGGACCGCCCGGGACCGCCCCAGACCGCCCGGGACCGCCCCGGACCGCCCGGGACCGCCCAGGACCGCCCCAGACCGCCCGGGACAGCCCCGGACCGGCCGGGACTGTCCGGGACCGCCCAGGACCGACCCGGACCGCCCGGGACCGCCCGGGACCGCCCCGGACCGCCACGGACCGCCCGGGACCGCCCGGGACCGCCCGGGACCGCCCGGGACCGCCCGGGACCGCCCGGGACCGCCCCGGATTGCCACGGACCGCCCGGGACCGCCCGGGACCGCACGGGACTGCCCCGGACCGCCCGGGACCGCCCCGGACCGCCCAGGACCGCCCCAGACCGCCTGGGACCGCCCGGGACCGCCCCGGATTGCCACGGACCGCCCGGGACCGCCCGGGACAGCCCGGGACTGCCCGGGACCGCCCGGGACCACCCGGGACCGCCCGGGACCGCCCGGGACGCCCCAGACCGCCCGGGACCGCCCCGGACCACCCTGGACCGCCCCGGACCACCCGGGACCGCCCCGGACCACCCTGGACCGCCCCGGACCGCCCGGGACCGCCCGGGACCGCCCAGGACCGCCCCGGACCGCCCGGGACCGCCCGGGACCGCCCCGGATTGCCACGGACCGCCCGGGACCGCCCGGGACCACCCGGGACCGCCCGGGACCGCCCGGGACCGCGCCGGATCGCCTGGGACCGCCCGGGACCGCCCGGGACCGCCGGGGACCGCCCGGGACCGTCCGCGACCGCCCGGGACCGCCCCGGACTGCCCGGGACCGCCCCGGACCGCCCAGGACCGCCCCGGACCACCCGGGACCGCCCGGGACCGCCCGGGACCACCCGGGACCGCCCGGGACGGCCCGGGACCACCCGGGACTACCCTGGACCGCCCGGGACTGCCCTGGAACGCTCGGGACCGCCCGGGACAGCTCGGGACCGCCCGGGACCGTCGGGACCATCCGGGACCGCCCGGGACCACCCGGGACCGCCCGGGACCGCCCGGGACCGCCCGGGACCGCCCCGGACCGCCCGGGACCGCCCCGGACCGCCCGGGACCGCCCCGGACCGCCTGGGACCGCCCCAGACCGCCCGGGACCGCCAAGGACCGCCTGGGACCGCCCCGGACCGCCCGGGACCGCCCCGGACTGCCCAGGACCGCCCGGTACCGCCCCGGACCGCCCCGGACCGCCCGGGACCGCCCGGGACCGCCCCGGACCGCCCGGGACTGACCCGGACCGCCCGGGACCGCCCCGGACCGCCCGGGACTGCCCCGGACCGCCCGGGACCGCCCCGGACCGCCCGGGACCGCCCGGGACCGCCCGGGACCGCCCCGGTCCGCCCGGGACCGCACCGGACCGCCCGGGACTGCCCCGGACCGCCCGGGACCGCCCCAGACCGCCCGGGACCGCCCCGGACCGCCCGGGACCGCCCAGGACCGCCCCAGACCGCCCGGGACAGCCCCGGACCGGCCGGGACTGTCCGGGACCGCCCGGGACCGCCCCGGACCGCCCGGGACCGCCCGGGACCGCCCCGGACCGCCACGGACCGCCCGGGACCGCCCGGGACCGCCCGGGACCGCCCGGGACCGCCCGGGACCGCCCGGGACCGCCCGGGACCGCCCGGGACCGCCCCGGATTGCCACGGACCGCCCGGGACCGCTCGGGACCGCCCGGGACTGCCCGGGACCGCCCGGGACCACCCGGGACCGCCCGGGACCGCCCGGGACCGCCCCGGACCGCCCGGGACCGCCCGGGACCGCCCGGGACCGCCCGGGACCGCCCGGGACGGCCCGGGACCGCCCGGGACTGCCCTGGACCGCCCGGGACTGCCCTGGAATGCTCGGGACCGCCCGGGACCGCCCCAGACTGCCCGGGACCGCCCCGGACCGCCCGGGACCGCCCCGGACCGCCTGGGACCGCCCTGCACCGCCCGGGACCGCCCCGGACCGCCTGGGACCGCCCTGGACCGCCCGGGACCGCCCCGGACTGCCCGGGACCGCCCGGGACCGCCCGGGACCGCCCGGGACCGCCCGGGACCGCCCGGGACGGCCCGGGACCGCCCGGGACTGCCCTGGACCGCCAGGGTCTGCCCTGGAACGCTCGGCACCGCCCGGGACCGCCCCAGACCGCCCGGGACCGCCCCGGACCGCCCAGGACCGCCCCGGACTGCCTGGGACCGCCCCGACCGCCCGGGACCGCCCCGGACCGCCTGGGACCGCCCCGGACCGCCCGGGACCGCCCCGGACTGCCCGGGACCGCCCGGGACCGCCCCGGACCGCCTGGGACCGCCCCGACCGCCCGGGACCGCCCCGGACCGCCTGGGACCGCCCCGGACCGCCCGGGACCGCCCCGGACTGCCCGGGACCGCCCGGTACCGCCCCGGACCGCCCCGGACTGCCCGGGACCGCCCGGGACCGACCCGGACCGCCCGGGACCGCCCCGGACCACCCGGGACTGCCCCGGACCGCCCGGGACCGCCCCGGACCGCCCGGGACCGCCCGGGACCGCCCGGGACCGCCCAGGACCGCCCTTGACCGCCCAGGACCGCCCCGGACCACCCGGGACCGCCCCGGACCACCTGGGACTGCCCCGGACCGCCCGGGACCGCCCCGGACCGCCCGGGACCGCCCGGGACCGCCCGGGACCGCCCGGGACCGCCCGGGACCGCCCGGACCGCCCGGGACCGCCCCAGACCGCCCGGGACGCCCCGGACCGCCAGGGACCGCCCCGGACCGCCCAGGACCGCCCCAAACCGTCCGGGACCGCCCGGGACCGCCCCGGATTGCCACGGACCGCCCGGGACTGCCCGGGACAGCCCGGGACTGCCCGGGACCGCCCGGGACCACCCGGGACCGCCCGGGACCGCCCGGGACCACCCCGGACTGCCCGGGACAGCCCGGGACCGGCTGGGACCGCCCGGGACCGCCCGTGACCGCCCGGGACCGCCCGGGACCGCCCGGGACCGCCCGGGACCGCCCGGGACCACCCGGGACCGCCCTGGAACGCACGGGACCGCCCGGGACCGCCCGGGACCGCCCGGGACCGCCCGGGACCGTCCGGACCGTCCGGGACCGCCCGGGACCGCACGGGACCGCCCGGGACCGCCCCGGACCGCCCGGGACCGCCCCGGACCGCCCGGGACCACCCCGGACCGCCCGGGACCGCCCTGGACCGTCCGGGACCACCCCGGACTGCCCGGGACTGCCCCGGACCGCCCTGGACCGCCCCGGACCGCCCGGGACCGCCCGGGACCGCCCAGGACCGCCCCGGACCGCCCGGGACCGCCCGGGACCGCCCCGGACCGCCACGGGCCGCCCGGGACGGCCGAGACCGCCCGGGACCGCCCAGGACCGCCCGGGACCGTCCGGACCGTCCGGGACCGCCCGGGACTGCCCCGGACCGCCCGGGACCGCCCCGGACCGCCCAGGAACGCCCCGGACCGCCCGGGACCGCCCCGGACCGCCAGGGACCGCCCCGGACCGCCCGGGAACGCCCCGGACCGCCCTGGACCGCCCCGGACCGCCCGGGACCGCCCGGGACCGCCCAGGACCGCCCGGGACGCCCCGGACCGCCCGGGACCGCCCCGGACCACCCTGGACCGCCCCGGACCGCCCGGGACCGCCCGGGACCGCCCAGGACCGCCCCGGACCGCCCGGGACCACCCAGAACCGCCCCGGATTACCACGGACCGCCCGGGACCGCCCGGGACCGCCCGGGACTGCCCGGGACCGCCCGGGACCACCCGGGACCGCCCGGGACCGCCCGGGACCGCCCCGGACCGCCCGGGACCGCCCGGCACCGCCCGGGACTGCCCGGGACCGTCCGGGACCGCCCGGGACCACCCCGGACCGCCCGGGACCGCCCAGGACCGCCCAGGACCGCACGGGACCGTCCGGACAGTCCGGGGCCGCCTGGGACTGCCCCGGACCGCCCGGGACCGCCCCGGACCGCCCGGGACCGCCCCGGACCGCCCGGGACCGCCCCGGACCGCCAGGGACCGCCCCGGACCGCCCGGGACCGCCCCGGACCGCCCTGGACCGCCCCGGACCGCCCGGGACCGCCCGGGACCGCCCAGGACCGCCCGGGACGCCCCGGACCGCCCGGGACCGCCCCGGACCACCCTGGACCGCCCCGGAGCGCCCGGGACCGCCCGGGACTTCCCAGGACCGCCCCGGACCGCCCGGGACCGCCCGGGACCGCCCCGGATTGCCACGGACCGCCCGGGACCGCCCGGGACCGCCCGGGACTGCCCGGGACCGCCCGGGACCACCTGGGACCGCCCGGGACCGCCCGGGACCGCCCCGGATCGCCTGGGACTGCCCGGGACCGCCCGGGACCGCCCGGGACCGTCCGGGACCGCCCGGGACCGCCCCGGACCGCCCGGGACCGCCCCGGACCGCCCAGGACCGCCCCGGACCACCCGGGACCGCCCGGGACCGCCCGGGACCACCCGGGACCGCCCGGTACGGCCCGGGACCACCCGGGACTACCCTGGACCGCCCGGGACTGCCCTGGAATGCTCGGGACCGCCCGGGACCGCCCGGGACCGCCCGGGACCGTCGGGACCATCCGGGACCGCCCGGGACCACCCGGGACCGCCCGGGACCGCCCGGGACCGCCCCGGACCGCCCCGGACCGCACGGGACCGCCCCGGACCGCCCGGGACCGCCCCGGACCGCCTGGGACCGCCCTGGACCGCCCGGGACCGCCACGGACCGCCTGGGACCGCCCCGGACCGCCCGGGACCACCCCGCACTGCCCGGGACCGCCCGGTACCGCACCGGACCGCCCCGGACCGCCCGGGACCGCCCGGGACCGCCCCGGACCGCCCGGGACCGACCCGGACCGCCCGGGACCGCCCCGGACCGCCCGGGACTGCCCCGGACCGCCCGGGACCGCCCCGGACCGCCCGGGACCGTCCGGGACCGCCCGGGACCGCCCCGGTCCGCCCGGGACCGCCCAGGACCGCCCCGGACCGCCCGGGACCGCCCCGGACCGCCCGGGACTGCCCCGGACCGCCCGGGACCGCCCCAGACCGCCCGGGACCGCCCCGGACCGCCCTTGACCGCCCAGGACCGCCCCGGACTGCCCGGGACAGCCCCGGACCAGCCGGGACTGTCCACGACCGCCCGGGACCGCCCCGGACCGCCCGGGACCGCCCGGGACCACCCCGGACCGCCACGGACCGCCCGGGACCGTCCGGGACCGCCCGGGACCGCCCGGGACCGCCCGGGACCGCCCAGTACCACCCGGGACCGCCCGGGACCGCCGGGGATTGCCACGGACCGCCCGGGACCGCCCGGGACCGCCCGGGACTGCCCGGGACCGCCCGGGACCACCCGGGACCGCCCAGGACCGCCCGGGACCGCCCCGGACCGCCCGGGACCGCCCGGGACCGCCCGGGACCGCCCGCGACCGCCCGGGACGGCCCGGGACCGCCCGGGACTGCCCTGGACCGCCCGGGACTGCCCTGGAACGCTCGGGACCGCCCGGGACCGCCCCAGACTGCCCGGGACCGCCCCGGACCGCCCGGGACCGCCCCGGACCGCCTGGGACCGCTCCGGACCGCCCGGGACCGCCCCGGACCGCCTGGGACCGCCCTGGACCGCCTGGGACCGCCCCGGACTGCCCGGGACCGCCCGGGACCGCCCGGGACCGCCCGGGACCGCCCGGGACGGCCCGGGACCGCCCGGGACTGCCCTGGACCGCCCGGGACTGCCCTGGAACGCTCGGCACCGCCCGGGACCGCCCCAGACTGCCCGTGACCGCCCCGGACCGCCCGGGACCGCCCCGGACCGCCTGGGACCGCCCCGACCGCCCGGGACTGCCCCGGACCGCCTGCGACCGCCCCGGACCGCCCGGGACCGCCCTGTACTGCCCGGGACCGCCCGGTACCGCCCCGGACCGCCCCGGACTGCCCAGGACCGCCCGGGACCGCCCCGGACCGCCCGGGACCGACCCGGACCGCCCGGGACCGCCCCGGACCGCCCGGGACTGCCCCGGACCGCCCGGGACCGCTCCGGACCGCCCGGGACCGCCCGGGACCGCCCGGGACCGCCCCGGACTGCCCGGGACCGCCCAGGACCGCCCCGGACCGACCGGGACCGCCCCGTACCGCCTGGGACTGCCCCGGACCGCCCGGGACCGCCCCGGACCGCCCGGGACCGCCCGGGACCGCCCGGGACCGCCCGGGACCGCCCGGGACCGTCCGGACCGTCCGGGACCGCCCGGGACCGCACGGGACCGCCCCGGACCGCCCGGGACCGCCCCGGACCGCCCAGGACCGCCCCAGACCGCCCGGGACCGCCCGGGACCGCCCCGGATTGCCACGGACCGCCCGGGACCGCCCGGGACAGCCCGGGACTGCCCGGGACCGCCCGGGACCACCCGGGACCGCCCGGGACCGCCCGGGATGCCCCGGACCGCCCGGGACCGCCCCGGACCACCCTGGACCGCCCCGGACCACCCGGGACCGCCCCGGACCACCCTGGACCGCCCCGACCGCCCGGGACCGCCCGGGACCGCCCAGGACCGCCCCGGACCGCCCGGGACCGCCCGGGACCGCCCCGGATTGCCACGGACCGCCCGGGACCGCCCGGGACCGCCCGGGACTGCCCGGGACCGCCCGGGACCACCCGGGACCGCCCGGGACCGCCCGGGACCGCCCCGGATCGCCTGGGACCGCCCGGGACCGCCCGGGACCGCCCGGGACCGCCCGGGACCGTCCGGGACCGCCCGGGACCGCCCCGGACTGCCCGCGACCGCCCCGGACCGCCCAGGACCGCCCCGGACCACCCAGGGACCGCCCGGGACCGCCCGGGACCACCCGGGACCGCCCGGGATGGACCGGGACCACCCGGGACTACCCTGGACCGCCCGGGACTGCCCTGGAACGCTCGGGACCGCCCGGGACTGCCCGGGACCGCCCAGGACCGTCGGGACCATCCGGGACCGCCCGGGACCACCCGGGACCGCCCGGGACCGCCCGGGACCGCCCGGGACCGCCCCGGACCGCCCGGGACCGCCCCGGACCGCCTGGGACCGCCCCGGACCGCCCGGGACCGCCACGGACCGCCTGGGACCGCCCCGGACCGCCCGGGACCGCCCCGGACTGCCCGGGACCGCCCAGTACCGCCCCGGACCGCCCCGGACCGCCCGGGACCGCCCGGGACCGCCCCGGACCGCCCGGGACCGACCCGGACCGCCCGGGACCGCCCCGGACCGCCCGGGACTGCCCCGGACCGCCCGGGACCGCCCCGGACCGCCCAGGACCGCCCCGGACCGCCCGGGACCGCACCGGACCGCCCGCGACTGCCCCGGACCGCCCGGGACCGCCCCAGACCGCCCGGGACCGCCCCGGACCGCCCGGGACCGCCCAGGACCACCCCAGACCGCCCGGGACAGCCCCGGACCGGCCGGGACTGTCCGGGACCGCCCGGGACCGCCCCGGACCGCCCGGGACCGCCCGGGACCGCCCCGGACCGCCCGGGACCGCCCGGGACCGCCCTGGACCGCCCGGGACCGCCCGGGACCGCCCCGGATTGCCACGGACCGCCCGGGACCGCCCGGGACCGCACGGGACCGCCCCGGACCGCCCGGGACCGCCCCGGACCGCCCAGGACCGCCCCAGACCGCCCGGGACCGCCCGGGACCGCCCCGGATTGCCACGGACCGCCCGGGACCGCCCGGGACAGCCCGGGACTGCCCGGGACCGCCCGGGACCACCCGGGACCGCCCGGGACCGCCCGGGACGCCCCGGACCGCCCGGGACCGCCCCGGACCACCCTGGACCGCCCCGGACCACCCGGGACCGCCCCGGACCACCCTGGACCGCCCCGGACCGCCCGGGACCGCCCGGGACCGCCCAGGACCGCCCCGGACCGCCCGGGACCGCCCGGGACCGCCCCGGATTGCCACGGACCGCCCGGGACCGCCCGGGACCGCCCGGGACTGCCCGGGACCGCCCGGGACCACCCGGGACCGCCCAGGACCGCCCGGGACCGCCCCGGATCGCCTGGGACCGCCCGGGACCGCCCGGGACCGCCCGGGACCGCCCGGGACCGTCCGGGACCGCCCGGGACCGCCCCGGACTGCCCGGGACCGCCCCGGACCGCCCAGGACCGCCCCGGACCACCCGGGACCGCCCGGGACCGCCCGGGACCACCCGGGACCGCCCGGGACGGCCCGGGACCACCCGGGACTACCCTGGACCGCCCGGGACTGCCCTGGAACGCTCGGGACCGCCCGGGACCGCCCGGGACCGCCCGGGACCGTCGGGACCATCCGGGACCGCCCGGGACCACCCGGGACCGCCCGGGACCGCCCGGGACCGCCCGGGACCGCCCCGGACCGCCCGGGACCGCCCGGGACCGCCCGGGACCGCCCGGGACCGCCCCGGACCGCCCGGGACCGCCCCGGACCGCCCGGGACCGCCCCGGACCGCCTGGGACCGCCCCGGACCGCCCGGGACCGCCACGGACCGCCTGGGACCGCCCCGGACCGCCCGGGACCGCCCCGGACTGCCCGGGACCGCCCAGTACCGCCCCGGACCGCCCCGGACCGCCCGGGACCGCCCGGGACCGCCCCGGACCGCCCGGGACCGACCCGGACCGCCCGGGACCGCCCCGGACCGCCCGGGACTGCCCCGGACCGCCCGGGACCGCCCCGGACCGCCCGGGACCGCCCGGGACCGCCCGGGACCGCCCCGGTCCGCCCGGGACCGCCCAGGACCGCCCCGGACCGCCCCGGACCGCACCGGACCGCCCGGGACTGCCCCGGACCGCCCGGGACCGCCCCAGACCGCCCGGGACCGCCCCGGACCGCCCGGGACCGCCCAGAACCACCCCAGACCGCCCGGGACAGCCCCGGACCGGCCGGGACTGTCCGGGACCGCCCGGGACCGCCCCGGACCGCCCGGGACCGCCCCGGACCGCCCCGGACCGCCCGGGACCGCCCGGGACCGCCCGGGACCGCCCGGGACCGCCCGGGACCGCCCCGGATTGCCACGGACCGCCCGGGACCGCCCGGGACCGCACGGGACCGCCCCGGACCGCCCGGGACCGCCCCGGACCGCCCAGGACCGCCCCAGACCGCCCGGGACCGCCCGGGACCGCCCCGGATTGCCACGGACCGCCCGGGACCGCCCGGGACAGCCCGGGACTGCCCGGGACCGCCCGGGACCACCCGGGACCGCCCGGGACCGCCCGGGACGCCCCGGACCGCCCGGGACCGCCCCGGACCACCCTGGACCGCCCCGGACCACCCGGGACCGCCCCGGACCACCCTGGACCGCCCCGGACCGCCCGGGACCGCCCGGGACCGCCCAGGACCGCCCCGGACCGCCCGGGACCGCCCGGGACCGCCCCGGATTGCCACGGACCGCCCGGGACCGCCCGGGACCGCCCGGGACTGCCCGGGACCGCCGGGGACCACCCGGGACCGCCCGGGACCGCCCGGGACCGCCCCGGATCGCCTGGGACCGCCCGGGACCGCCCGGGACCGTCCGGGACCGCCCGGGACCGCCCCGGACTGCCCGGGACCCCCCGGACCGCCCAGGACCGCCCCGGACCACCCGGGACCGCCTGGGACCGCCCGGGACCACCCGGGACCGCCCGGGATGGCCCGGGACCACCCGCGACTACCCTGGACCGCCCGGGACTGCCCTGGAACGCTCGGGACCGCCCGGGACCGCCCGGGACCGCCCGGGACCGTCGGGACCATCCGGGACCGCCCGGGACCACCCGGGACCGCCCGGGACCGCCCGGGACCGCCCGGGACCGCCCCGGACCGCCCGGGACCGCCCCGGACCGCCCGGGACCGCCCCGGACCGCCTGGGACCGCCCCAGACCGCCCGGGACCGCCACGGACCGCCTGGGACCGCCCCGGACCGCCCGGGACCGCCCCGGACTGCCCGGGACCGCCCGGTACCGCCCCGGACCGCCCCGGACCGCCCGGGACCGCCCGGGACCGCCCCGGACCGCCCGGGACCGACCCGGACCGCTCGGGACCGCCCCGGACCGCCCGGGACTGCCCCGGACCGCCCGGGACCGCCCCGGACCGCCCGGGACCGCCCGGGACCGCCCGGGACCGCCCCGGTCCGCCCGGGACCGCCCAGGACCGCCCCGGACCGCCCGGGACCGCACCGGACCGCCCGGGACTGCCCCGGACCGCCCGGGACCGCCCCAGACCGCCTGGGACCGCCCCGGACCGCCTGGGACCGCCCAGGACCGCCCCAGACCGCCCGGGACAGCCCCGGACCGGCCGGGACTGTCCGGGACCGCCCGGGACCGCCCCGGACCGCCCGGGACCGCCCGGGACCGCCCCGGACCGCCACGGACCGCCCGGGACCGCCCGGGACCGCCCGGGACCGCCCGGGACCGCCCGGGACCGCCCGGGACCGCCCCGGATTGCTACGGACCGCCCGGGACCGCCCGAGACCGCACGGGACCGCCCCGGACCGCCCGGGACCGCCCCGGACCACCCAGGACCGCCCCAGACCGCCCGGGATTGCCCGGGACCACCCCGGATTGCCACGGACCGCCCGGGACCGCCCGGGACCGCCCGGGACAGCCCGGGACCGCCCGGGACCGCCCGGGACGCCCCAGACCGCCCGGGACCGCCCCGGACCACCCTGGACTGCCCCGGACCACCCGGGACCGCCCCGGACCACCCTGGACCGCCCCGGACCGCCCGGGACCGCCCGGGACCGCCCAGGACCGCCCCGGACCGCCCGGGACCGCCCGGAACCGCCCCGGATTGCCACGGACCGCCCGGGACCGACCCGGACCGCCCGGGACCGCCCCGGACCGCCCGGGACTGCCCCGGACCGCCCGGGACCGCCCCGGACTGCCCGGGACCGCCCGGGACCGCCCGGGACCGCCCCGGTCCGCCCGGGACCGCCCAGGACCGCCCCGGACCGCCCGGGACCGCACCGGACCGCCCGGGACTGCCCCGGACCGCCCGGGACCGCCCCAGACCGCCCGGGACCGCCCCGGACCGCCCGGGACCGCCCAGGACCGCCCCAGACCGCCCGGGACAGCCCCGGACCGGCCGGGACTGTCCGGGACCGCCCAGGACCGACCCGGACCGCCCGGGACCGCCCGGGACCGCCCCGGACCGCCACGGACCGCCCGGGACCGCCCGGGACCGCCCGGGACCGCCCGGGACCGCCCGGGACCGCCCGGGACCGCCCCGGATTGCCACGGACCGCCCGGGACCGCCCGGGACCGCACGGGACTGCCCCGGACCGCCCGGGACCGCCCCGGACCGCCCAGGACCGCCCCAGACCGCCTGGGACCGCCCGGGACCGCCCCGGATTGCCACGGACCGCCCGGGACCGCCCGGGACAGCCCGGGACTGCCCGGGACCGCCCGGGACCACCCGGGACCGCCCGGGACCGCCCGGGACGCCCCAGACCGCCCGGGACCGCCCCGGACCACCCTGGACCGCCCCGGACCACCCGGGACCGCCCCGGACCACCCTGGACCGCCCCGGACCGCCCGGGACCGCCCGGGACCGCCCGGGACCGCCCCGGACCGCCTGGGACCGCTCGGGACCGCCCGGGACCGCCCCAGACTGCCCGGGACCGCCCCGGACCGCCCGGGACCGCCCCGGACCGCCTGGGACCGCTCCGGACCGCCCGGGACCGCCCCGGACCGCCTGGGACCGCCCTGGACCGCCTGGGACCGCCCCGGACTGCCCGGGACCGCCCGGGACCGCCCGGGACCGCCCGGGACCGCCCGGGACGGCCCGGGACCGCCCGGGACTGCCCTGGACCGCCCGGGACTGCCCTGGAACGCTCGGCACCGCCCGGGACCGCCCCAGACTGCCCGTGACCGCCCCGGACCGCCCGGGACCGCCCCGGACCGCCTGGGACCGCCCCGACCGCCCGGGACTGCCCCGGACCGCCTGCGACCGCCCCGGACCGCCCGGGACCGCCCTGTACTGCCCGGGACCGCCCGGTACCGCCCCGGACCGCCCCGGACTGCCCAGGACCGCCCGGGACCGCCCCGGACCGCCCGGGACCGACCCGGACCGCCCGGGACCGCCCCGGACCGCCCGGGACTGCCCCGGACCGCCCGGGACCGCTCCGGACCGCCCGGGACCGCCCGGGACCGCCCGGGACCGCCCCGGACTGCCCGGGACCGCCCAGGACCGCCCCGGACCGACCGGGACCGCCCCGTACCGCCTGGGACTGCCCCGGACCGCCCGGGACCGCCCCGGACCGCCCGGGACCGCCCGGGACCGCCCGGGACCGCCCGGGACCGCCCGGGACCGTCCGGACCGTCCGGGACCGCCCGGGACCGCACGGGACCGCCCCGGACCGCCCGGGACCGCCCGGGACCGCCCAGGACCGCCCCGGACCGCCCGGGACCGCCCGGGACCGCCCCGGATTGCCACGGACCGCCCGGGACCGCCCGGGACCGCCCGGGACTGCCCGGGACCGCCCGGGACCACCCGGGACCGCCCGGGACCGCCCGGGACCGCCCCGGATCGCCTGGGACCGCCCGGGACCGCCCGGGACCGCCCGGGACCGCCCGGGACCGTCCGGGACCGCCCGGGACCGCCCCGGACTGCCCGCGACCGCCCCGGACCGCCCAGGACCGCCCCGGACCACCCAGGGACCGCCCGGGACCGCCCGGGACCACCCGGGACCGCCCGGGATGGACCGGGACCACCCGGGACTACCCTGGACCGCCCGGGACTGCCCTGGAACGCTCGGGACCGCCCGGGACTGCCCGGGACCGCCCAGGACCGTCGGGACCATCCGGGACCGCCCGGGACCACCCGGGACCGCCCGGGACCGCCCGGGACCGCCCGGGACCGCCCCGGACCGCCCGGGACCGCCCCGGACCGCCTGGGACCGCCCCGGACCGCCCGGGACCGCCACGGACCGCCTGGGACCGCCCCGGACCGCCCGGGACCGCCCCGGACTGCCCGGGACCGCCCAGTACCGCCCCGGACCGCCCCGGACCGCCCGGGACCGCCCGGGACCGCCCCGGACCGCCCGGGACCGACCCGGACCGCCCGGGACCGCCCCGGACCGCCCGGGACTGCCCCGGACCGCCCGGGACCGCCCCGGACCGCCCAGGACCGCCCCGGACCGCCCGGGACCGCACCGGACCGCCCGCGACTGCCCCGGACCGCCCGGGACCGCCCCAGACCGCCCGGGACCGCCCCGGACCGCCCGGGACCGCCCAGGACCACCCCAGACCGCCCGGGACAGCCCCGGACCGGCCGGGACTGTCCGGGACCGCCCGGGACCGCCCCGGACCGCCCGGGACCGCCCGGGACCGCCCGGACCGCCCGGGACCGCCCGGGACCGCCCTGGACCGCCCGGGACCGCCCGGGACCGCCCCGGATTGCCACGGACCGCCCGGGACCGCCCGGGACCGCACGGGACCGCCCCGGACCGCCCGGGACCGCCCCGGACCGCCCAGGACCGCCCCAGACCGCCCGGGACCGCCCGGGACCGCCCCGGATTGCCACGGACCGCCCGGGACCGCCCGGGACAGCCCGGGACTGCCCGGGACCGCCCGGGACCACCCGGGACCGCCCGGGACCGCCCGGGACGCCCCGGACCGCCCGGGACCGCCCCGGACCACCCTGGACCGCCCCGGACCACCCGGGACCGCCCCGGACCACCCTGGACCGCCCCGGACCGCCCGGGACCGCCCGGGACCGCCCAGGACCGCCCCGGACCGCCCGGGACCGCCCGGGACCGCCCCGGATTGCCACGGACCGCCCGGGACCGCCCGGGACCGCCCGGGACTGCCCGGGACCGCCCGGGACCACCCGGGACCGCCCAGGACCGCCCGGGACCGCCCCGGATCGCCTGGGACCGCCCGACCGCCCGGGACCGCCCGGGACCGCCCGGGACCGTCCGGGACCGCCCGGGACCGCCCCGGACTGCCCGGGACCGCCCCGGACCGCCCAGGACCGCCCCGGACCACCCGGGACCGCCCGGGACCGCCCGGGACCACCCGGGACCGCCCGGGACGGCCCGGGACCACCCGGGACTACCCTGGACCGCCCGGGACTGCCCTGGAACGCTCGGGACCGCCCGGGACCGCCCGGGGACCGCCCGGGACCGTCGGGACCATCCGGGACCGCCCGGGACCACCCGGGACCGCCCGGGACCGCCCGGGACCGCCCGGGACCGCCCCGGACCGCCCGGGACCGCCCGGGACCGCCCGGGACCGCCCGGGACCGCCCCGGACCGCCCGGGACCGCCCCGGACCGCCCGGGACCGCCCCGGACCGCCTGGGACCGCCCCGGACCGCCCGGGACCGCCACGGACCGCCTGGGACCGCCCCGGACCGCCCGGGACCGCCCCGGACTGCCCGGGACCGCCCAGTACCGCCCCGGACCGCCCCGGACCGCCCGGGACCGCCCGGGACCGCCCCGGACCGCCCGGGACCGACCCGGACCGCCCGGGACCGCCCCGGACCGCCCGGGACTGCCCCGGACCGCCCGGGACCGCCCCGGACCGCCCGGGACCGCCCGGGACCGCCCGGGACCGCCCCGGTCCGCCCGGGACCGCCCAGGACCGCCCCGGACCGCCCCGGACCGCACCGGACCGCCCGGGACTGCCCCGGGACCGCCCGGGACCGCCCCAGACCGCCCGGGACAGCCCCGGACCGGCCGGGACTGTCCGGGACCGCCCGGGACCGCCCCGGACCGCCCGGGACCGCCCCGGACCGCCCGGACCGCCCGGGACCGCCCGGGACCGCCCGGGACCGCCGGGAGACCGCCCGGGACCGCCCCGGATTGCCACGGACCGCCCGGGACCGCCCGGGACCGCACGGGACCGCCCCGGACCGCCCGGGACCGCCCCGGACCGCCCAGGACCGCCCCCAGACCGCCCGGGACCGCCCGGGACCGCCCCGGATTGCCACGGACCGCCCGGGACCGCCCGGGACAGCCCGGGACTGCCCGGGACCGCCCGGGACCACCCGGGACCCGCCCGGGACCGCCCGGGACGCCCCGACCGCCCGGGACCGCCCCGGACCACCCTGGACCGCCCCGGACCACCCGGGACCGCCCCGGACCACCCTGGACCGCCCCGGACCGCCCGGGACCGCCCGGGACCGCCCAGGACCGCCCCGGACCGCCCGGGACCGCCCGGGACCGCCCCGGATTGCCACGGACCGCCCGGGACCGCCCGGGACCGCCCGGGACTGCCCGGGACCGCCGGGGACCACCCGGGACCGCCCGGGACCGCCCGGGACCGCCCCGGATCGCCTGGGACCGCCCGGGACCGCCCGGGACCGTCCGGGACCGCCCGGGACCGCCCCGGACTGCCCGGGACCCCCCCGGACCGCCCAGGACCGCCCCGGACCACCCGGGACGCCCGGGACCGCCCGGGACCACCCGGGACCGCCCGGGATGGCCCGGGACCACCCGCGACTACCCTGGACCGCCCGGGACTGCCCTGGAACGCTCGGGACCGCCCGGGACCGCCCGGGACCGCCCGGGACCGTCGGGACCATCCGGGACCGCCCGGGACCACCCGGGACCGCCGGGACCGCCCGGGACCGCCCGGGACCGCCCCGGACCGCCCGGGACCGCCCCGGACCGCCCGGGACCGCCCCGGACCGCCTGGGACCGCCCCAGACCGCCCGGGACCGCCACGGACCGCCTGGGACCGCCCCGGACCGCCCGGGACCGCCCCGGACTGCCCGGGACCGCCCGGTACCGCCCCGGACCGCCCCGGACCGCCCGGGACCGCCCGGGACCGCCCCGGACCGCCCGGGACCGACCCGGACCGCTCGGGACCGCCCCGGACCGCCCGGGACTGCCCCGGACCGCCCGGGACCGCCCCGGACCGCCCGGGACCGCCCGGGACCGCCCGGGACCGCCCCGGTCCGCCCGGGACCGCCCAGGACCGCCCCGGACCGCCCGGGACCGCACCGGACCGCCCGGGACTGCCCCGGACCGCCCGGGACCGCCCCAGACCGCCTGGGACCGCCCCGGACCGCCTGGGACCGCCCAGGACCGCCCCAGACCGCCCGGGACAGCCCCGGACCGGCCGGGACTGTCCGGGACCGCCCGGGACCGCCCCGGACCGCCCGGGACCGCCCGGGACCGCCCCGGACCGCCACGGACCGCCCGGGACCGCCCGGGACCGCCCGGGACCGCCCGGGACCGCCCGGGACCGCCCGGGACCGCCCCGGATTGCTACGGACCGCCCGGGACCGCCCGAGACCGCACGGGACCGCCCCGGACCGCCCGGGACCGCCCCGGACCACCCAGGACCGCCCCAGACCGCCCGGGATTGCCCGGGACCACCCCGGATTGCCACGGACCGCCCGGGACCGCCCGGGACCGCCCGGGACAGCCCGGGACCGCCCGGGACCGCCCGGGACGCCCCAGACCGCCCGGGACCGCCCCGGACCACCCTGGACTGCCCCGGACCACCCGGGACCGCCCCGGACCACCCTGGACCGCCCCGGACCGCCCGGGACCGCCCGGGACCGCCCAGGACCGCCCCGGACCGCCCGGGACCGCCCGGAACCGCCCCGGATTGCCACGGACCGCCCGGGACCGACCCGGACCGCCCGGGACCGCCCCGGACCGCCCGGGACTGCCCCGGACCGCCCGGGACCGCCCCGGACTGCCCGGGACCGCCCGGGACCGCCCGGGACCGCCCCGGTCCGCCCGGGACCGCCCAGGACCGCCCCGGACCGCCCGGGACCGCACCGGACCGCCCGGGACTGCCCCGGACCGCCCGGGACCGCCCCAGACCGCCCGGGACCGCCCCGGACCGCCCGGGACCGCCCAGGACCGCCCCAGACCGCCCGGGACAGCCCCGGACCGGCCGGGACTGTCCGGGACCGCCCAGGACCGACCCGGACCGCCCGGGACCGCCCGGGACCGCCCCGGACCGCCACGGACCGCCCGGGACCGCCCGGGACCGCCCGGGACCGCCCGGGACCGCCCGGGACCGCCCGGGACCGCCCCGGATTGCCACGGACCGCCCGGGACCGCCCGGGACCGCACGGGACTGCCCCGGACCGCCCGGGACCGCCCCGGACCGCCCAGGACCGCCCCAGACCGCCTGGGACCGCCCGGGACCGCCCCGGATTGCCACGGACCGCCCGGGACCGCCCGGGACAGCCCGGGACTGCCCGGGACCGCCCGGGACCACCCGGGACCGCCCGGGACCGCCCGGGACGCCCCAGACCGCCCGGGACCGCCCCGGACCACCCTGGACCGCCCCGGACCACCCGGGACCGCCCCGGACCACCCTGGACCGCCCCGGACCGCCCGGGACCGCCCGGGACCGCCCAGGACCGCCCCGGACCGCCCGGGACCGCCCGGGACCGCCCCGGATTGCCACGGACCGCCCGGGACCGCCCGGGACAGCCCGGGACTGCCCGGGACCGCCCGGGACCACCCGGGACCGCCCGGGACCGCCCGGGACGCCCCGGACCGCCCGGGACCGCCCCGGACCACCCTGGACCGCCCCGGACCACCCGGGACTGCCCCGGACCGCCCGGGACCGCCCCAGACCGCCCAGGACCGCCCCGGACCGCCCGGGACCGCCCAGGACCGCCCCAGACCGCCCGGGACAGCCCCGGACCGGCCGGGACTGTCCGGGACCGCCCGGGACCGCCCCCGACCGCCCGGGACCGCCCGGGACCGCCCCGGACCGCCACGGACCGCCCGGGACCGCCTGGGACCGCCCGGGACCGCCCGGGACCGCCCCGGACCGCCTGGGACCGCCCCGGATTGCCACTGACCGCCCGGGACCGCCCGGGACCGCACGGGACCGCCCCGGACTGCCCGGGACCGCCCGGACCGCCCAGGACCGCCCCAGACCGCCCGGGACCGCCCCGGACCGCCCCGGATTGCCACGGACCGCCCGGGACCGCCCGGGACAGCCCGGGACTGCCCGGGACCGCCCGGGACCACCCGGGACCGCCCGGGACCGCCCGGGACGCCCCGGACCGCCTGGGACCGCCCCGGACCACCCTGGACCGCCCCGGACCACCCGGGACCGCCCCGGACCACCCTGGACCGCCCCGGACCGCCCGGGACCGCCCGGGACCGCCCAGGACCGCCCCGGACCGCCCGGGACCGCCCGGGACCGCCCCGGATTGCCACGGACCGCCCGGGACCGCCCGGGACCACCCGGGACCACCCGGGACCGCCCGGGACCGCCCCGGATCGCCTGGGACCGCCCGGGACCGCCCGGGACCGCCGGGGACCGCCCGGGACCGTCCGGGACCGCCCGGGACCGCCCCGGACTGCCCGGGACCGCCCCGGACCGCCCAGGACCGCCCCGGACCACCCGGGACCGCCCGGGACCGCCCGGGACCACCCGGGACCGCCCGGGACGGCCCGTGACCACCCGGGACTACCATGGACCGCCCGGGACTGCCCTGGAACGCTCGGGACCGCCCGGGACCGCTCGGGACCGCCCGGGACCGTCGGGACCATCCGGGACCGCCCGGGACCACCCGGGACCGCCCGGGACCGCCCGGGACCGCACCGGACCGCCCGGGACTGCCCCGGACCGCCCGGGACCGCCCCAGACCGCCCGGGACCGCCCCGGACCGCCCGGGACCGCCCAGGACCGCCCCAGACCGCCCGGGACAGCCCCGGACCGGCCGGGACTGTCCGGGACCGCCCGGGACCGCCCCGGACCGCCCGGGACCGCCCGGGACCGCCCCGGACCGCCACGGACCGCCCGAGACCGCCCGGGACCGCCCGGGACCGCCCGGGACCGCCCGGGACCGCCCGGGACCGCCCCGGATTGCCACGGACCGCCCGGGACCGCCCGGGACCGCACGGGACCGCCCCGGACCGCCCGGGACCGCCCCGGACCGCCCAGGACCGCCCCAGACCGCCCGGGACCGCCCGGGACCGCCCCGGATTGCCACGGACCGCCCGGGACCGCCCGGGACAGCCCGGGACTGCCCGGGACCGCCCGGGACCACCCGGGACCGCCCGGGACCGCCCGGGACGCCCCGGACCGCCCGGGACCGCCCCGGACCACCCTGGACCGCCCCGGACCACCCGGGACCGCCCCGGACCACCCTGGACCGCCCCGGACCGCCCGGGACCGCCCGGGACCGCCCAGGACCGCCCCGGACCGCCCGGGACCGCCCGGGACCGCCCCGGATTGCCACGGACCGCCCGGGACCGCCCGGGACCACCCGGGACCGCCCGGGACCGCCCGGGACCGCCCCGGATCGCCTGGGACCGCCCGGGACCGCCCGGGACCGCCGGGGACCGCCCGGGACCGTCCGCGACCGCCCGGGACCGCCCCGGACTGCCCGGGACCGCCCCGGACCGCCCAGGACCGCCCCGGACCACCCGGGACCGCCCGGGACCGCCCGGGACCACCCGGGACCGCCCGGGACGGCCCGGGACCACCCGGGACTACCCTGGACCGCCCGGGACTGCCCTGGAACGCTCGGGACCGCCCGGGACAGCTCGGGACCGCCCGGGACCGTCGGGACCATCCGGGACCGCCCGGGACCACCCGGGACCGCCCGGGACCGCCCGGGACCGCCCGGGACCGCCCCGGACCGCCCGGGACCGCCCCGGACCGCCCGGGACCGCCCCGGACCGCCTGGGACCGCCCCAGACCGCCCGGGACCGCCAAGGACCGCCTGGGACCGCCCCGGACCGCCCGGGACCGCCCCGGACTGCCCAGGACCGCCCGGTACCGCCCCGGACCGCCCCGGACCGCCCGGGACCGCCCGGGACCGCCCCGGACCGCCCGGGACTGACCCGGACCGCCCGGGACCGCCCCGGACCGCCCGGGACTGCCCCGGACCGCCCGGGACCGCCCCGGACCGCCCGGGACCGCCCGGGACCGCCCGGGACCGCCCCGGTCCGCCCGGGACCGCACCGGACCGCCCGGGACTGCCCCGGACCGCCCGGGACCGCCCCAGACCGCCCGGGACCGCCCCGGACCGCCCGGGACCGCCCAGGACCGCCCCAGACCGCCCGGGACAGCCCCGGACCGGCCGGGACTGTCCGGGACCGCCCGGGACCGCCCCGGACCGCCCGGGACCGCCCGGGACCGCCCCGGACCGCCACGGACCGCCCGGGACCGCCCGGGACCGCCCGGGACCGCCCGGGACCGCCCGGGACCGCCCGGGACCGCCCGGGACCGCCCGGGACCGCCCCGGATTGCCACGGACCGCCCGGGACCGCTCGGGACCGCCCGGGACTGCCCGGGACCGCCCGGGACCACCCGGGACCGCCCGGGACCGCCCGGGACCGCCCCGGACCGCCCGGGACCGCCCGGGACCGCCCGGGACCGCCCGGGACCGCCCGGGACGGCCCGGGACCGCCCGGGACTGCCCTGGACCGCCCGGGACTGCCCTGGAATGCTCGGGACCGCCCGGGACCGCCCCAGACTGCCCGGGACCGCCCCGGACCGCCCGGGACCGCCCCGGACCGCCTGGGACCGCCCTGCACCGCCCGGGACCGCCCCGGACCGCCTGGGACCGCCCTGGACCGCCCGGGACCGCCCCGGACTGCCCGGGACCGCCCGGGACCGCCCGGGACCGCCCGGGACCGCCCGGGACCGCCCGGGACGGCCCGGGACCGCCCGGGACTGCCCTGGACCGCCAGGGTCTGCCCTGGAACGCTCGGCACCGCCCGGGACCGCCCCAGACCGCCCGGGACCGCCCCGGACCGCCCAGGACCGCCCCGGACTGCCTGGGACCGCCCCGACCGCCCGGGACCGCCCCGGACCGCCTGGGACCGCCCCGGACCGCCCGGGACCGCCCCGGACTGCCCGGGACCGCCCGGGACCGCCCCGGACCGCCTGGGACCGCCCCGACCGCCCGGGACCGCCCCGGACCGCCTGGGACCGCCCCGGACCGCCCGGGACCGCCCCGGACTGCCCGGGACCGCCCGGTACCGCCCCGGACCGCCCCGGACTGCCCGGGACCGCCCGGGACCGACCCGGACCGCCCGGGACCGCCCCGGACCACCCGGGACTGCCCCGGACCGCCCGGGACCGCCCCGGACCGCCCGGGACCGCCCGGGACCGCCCGGGACCGCCCAGGACCGCCCTTGACCGCCCAGGACCGCCCCGGACCACCCGGGACCGCCCCGGACCGCCTGGGACTGCCCCGGACCGCCCGGGACCGCCCCGGACCGCCCGGGACCGCCCGGGACCGCCCGGGACCGCCCGGGACCGCCCGGGACCGCCCGGACCGCCCGGGACCGCCCCAGACCGCCCGGGACACCCCGGACCGCCAGGGACCGCCCCGGACCGCCCAGGACCGCCCCAAACCGTCCGGGACCGCCCGGGACCGCCCCGGATTGCCACGGACCGCCCGGGACTGCCCGAGACAGCCCGGGACTGCCCGGGACCGCCCGGGACCACCCGGGACCGCCCGGGACCGCCCGGGACCGCCCCGGACCGCCCGGGACCGCCTGGGACCGCCCGGGACCGCCCGGGACCGCCCGGGACCGTCCGGGACCGCCCGGGACCGCCCCGGACCGCCCGGGGCCTCCCCGGACCGCCCAGGACCGCCCCGGACCACCCGGGACCGCCCGGGACCACCCGGGACCGCCCGGGACCGCCCGGGACGCCCCGGACCGCCCGGACCGCCCGGACCACCCTGGACCGCCCCGGACCACCCGGGACCGCCCCGGACCACCCTGGACTGCCCCGGACCACCCGCGACCGCCCGGGACCGCCCAGGACCGCCCCGGACCGCCCGGGACCGCCCGGACCGCCCCGGATTGCCACGGACCGCCCGGGACCGCCCGGGACCACCCGGGACCACCCGGGACCGCCCGGGACCGCCCCGGATCGCCTGGGACCGCCCGGGACCGCCCGGGACCGCCGGGGACCGCCCGGGACCGTCCGGGACCGCCCGGGACCGCCCCGGACTGCCCGGGACCGCCCCGGACCGCCCAGGACCGCCCCGGACCACCCGGGACCGCCCGGGACCGCCCGGGACCACCCGGACCGCCCGGGACGGCCCGGGACCACCCGGGACTACCCTGGACCGCCCGGGACTGCCCTGGAACGCTCGGGACCGCCCGGGACCGCTCGGGACCGCCCGGGACCGTCGGGACCATCCGGACCGCCCGGGACCACCCGGGACCGCCCGGGACCGCCCGGGACCGCACCGGACCGCCCGGGACTGCCCCGGACCGCCCGGGACCGCCCCAGACCGCCCGGGACCGCCCCGGACCGCCCGGGACCGCCCAGGACCGCCCCAGACCGCCCGGGACAGCCCCGGACCGGCCGGGACTGTCGGGACCGCCCGGGACCGCCCCGGACCGCCCGGGACCGCCCGGGACCGCCCCGGACCGCCACGGACCGCCCGAGACTGCCCAGGACCGCCCGGGACCGCCCGGGACCGCCTGGGACCGCCCGGGACCGCCCCGGATTGCCACGGCCCGGACCGCCTGGGACCGCCCCGGACCGCCCGGGACCGCCCCGGACTGCCCGGGACCGCCCGGTACCGCCCCGGACCGCCCCGGACTGCCCAGGACCGCCCGGGACCGCCCCGGATCGCCCGGGACCGACCCGGACCGCCCGGGACCGCCCTGGACCGCCCCGGACTGCCCCGGACCGCCCGGGACCGCCCTGGACCGCCCGGGACCGCCCGGGACCGCCCGGGACCGCCCCGGACCGCCCGGGACCGCCCAGGACCGCCCCGGACCGCCCGGGACCGCCCCGGACCGCCTGGGACTGCCCCGGACCGCCCGGGACCGCCCCGGACCGCCCGGGACCGCCCGGGACCGCCCGGGACCGCCCGGGACCGCCCGGGACCGTCCGGACCGTCCGGGACCGCCCGGGACCGCACGGGACCGCCCCGGACCGCCCGGGACCGCCCCGGACCGCCCAGGACCGCCCCAGACCGCCCGGGACCGCCCGGGACCGCCCCGGATTGCCACGGACCGCCCGGGACCGCCCGGGACAGCCCGGGACTGCCCGGGACCGCCCGGGACCACCCGGGACCGCCAGGGACCGCCCGGGACGCCCCGGACCGCCCGGGACCGCCCCGGACCACCCTGGACCGCCCCGGACCACCCGGGACTGCCCCGGACCACCCTGGACCGCCCCGGACCGCCCGGGACCGCCTGGGACCGCCCAGGACCGCCCCGGACCGCCCGGGACCGCCCGGGACCGCCCAGGATTGCCACGGACCGCCCGGGACCGCCCGGGACCGCCCGGGACTGCCCGAGACCGCCCGGGACCACCCGGGACCGCCCGGGACCGCCCGGGACCGCCCCGGATCGCCTGGGACCGCCCGGGACCGCCCGGGACCGCCCGGGACCGCCCGGGACCGCCCCGGACCGTCCGGGACCGCCCGGGACCGCCCCGGACCGCCCGGGACCACCCGGGACCGCCCGGACGGCCCGGGACCACCCGGGACTACCCTGGACCGCCCAGGACTGCCCTGGAACGCTCGGGACCGCCCGGGACCGCCCGGGACCGCCCGGGACCGTCGGGACCATCCGGGACCGCCCGGGACCACCCGGGACCGCCCGGGACCGCCCGGGACCACCCGGGACCGCCCCGGACCGCCCGGGACTGCCCCGGACCGCCCGGGACCGCCCCGGACCGCCTGGGACCGCCCCGGACCGCCCGGGACCGCCACGGACCGCCTGGGACCGCCCCGGACCGCCCGGGACCGCCCGGACTGCCCGGGACCGCCCGGTACCGCCCCGGACCGCCCCGGACCGCCCGGGACCGCCCGGGACCGCCCCGGACCACCCGGGACCGACCCGGACCGCCCGGGACCGCCCCGGACCGCCCGGGACTGCCCCGGACCGCCCGGGACCGCCCGGACCGCCCGGGACCGCCCAGGACCGCCGGGACCGCCCCGGTCCGCCCGGGACCGCCCAGGACCGCCCCGGACCGCCCGGGACCGCACCGGACCGCCCGGGACTGCCCCGGACCGCCCGGGACCGCCCCAGACCGCCCGGGACCGCCCCGGACCGCCCGGGACCGCCCAGGACCGCCCCAGACCGCCCGGACAGCCCCGGACCGGCCGGCACTGTCCAGGACCGCCCGGGACCGCCCCGGACCGCCCGGGACCGCCCGGGACCGCCCCGGACCGCCACGGACCGCCCGGGACCGCCCGGGACCGCCCGGGACCGCCCGGGACCGCCCGGGACCGCCCGGGACCGCCCGGATTGCCACGGACCGCCCGGGACCGCCCGGGACCGCACGGGACCGCCCCGGTCCGCCCGGGACCGCCCAGGACCGCCCCGGACCGCCCGGGACCGCACCGGACCGCCCGGGACTGCCCCGACCGCCCGGGACCGCCCAGACCGCCCGGGACCGCCCCGGACCGCCCGGGACCGCCCAGGACCGCCCCAGACCGCCCGGACAGCCCCGGACCGGCCGGGGACTGTCCGGGACCGCCCGGGACCGCCCCGGACCGCCCGGGACCGCCGGGACCGCCCCGGACCGCCACGGACCGCCCCGGGACCGCCCGGGACCGCCCGGGACCGCCCGGGACCGCCCGGGACCGCCCGGGACCGCCCCGGATTGCCACGGACCGCCCGGGACCGCCCGGGACCGCACTGGACCGCCCCGGACCGGCCCGGGACCGCCCGGACCGCCCAGGACCGCCCCAGACCGCCCGGGACCGCCCGGGACCGCCCCGATTTGCCACGGACCGCCCGGGACCGCCCGGGACAGCCCGGGACTGCCCGGGACCGCCCAGGACCACCCGGGACCGCCCGGGACCGCCCGGGACGCCCCGGATCGCCCGGGACCGCCCCGGACCACCCTGGACCGCTCCGGACCACCCGGGACCGCCCCGGACCACCCTGGACCGCCCCGGACCGCCCGGGACCGCCCGGGACCGCCCAGGACCGCCCCGGACCGCCCGGGACCGCCCGGGACCGCCCCGGATTGCCACGGACCGCCCGGGACCGCCCGGGACCGCCCGGACTGCCCGGGACCGCCCGGACCACCCGGACCGCCCGGGACCGCCCGGGACCGCCCCGGATCGCCTGGGACCGCCCCGGACCGCCCGGGACCGCCCCGGACTGCCCGGGACCGCCCCGGTACCGCCCCGGACCGCCCCGGACCGCCCGGGACCGCCCGGGACCGCCCCGGACCACCCGGGACCGACCCGGACGCCCGGGACCGCCCCGGACCGCCCGGGACTGCCCGGACCGCCCGGGACCGCCCCGGACCGCCCGGGACCGCCCAGGACCGCCGGGACCGCCCCGGTCCGCCCGGGACCGCCAGGACCGCCCCGGACCGCCCGGGACCGCACCGGACGCCCGGGACTGCCCCGGACCGCCCGGGACCGCCCCAGACCGCCCGGGACCGCCCCGGACCGCCCGGGACCGCCCAGGACCGCCCCAGACCGCCCGGGACAGCCCCGGACCGGCCGGGACTGTCCGGGACCGCCCGGGACCGCCCCGGACCGCCCGGGACCGCCCGGGACCGCCCCGGACCGCCACGGACCGCCCGGGACCGCCCGGGACCGCCCGGGACCGCCCGGGACCGCCCGGGACCGCCCGGGACCGCCCGGGACCGCCCCGGATTGCCACGGACCGCCCGGACCGCCCGGGACCGCACGGGACCGCCCCGGACCGCCCGGGACCGCCCCGGACCGCCCAGGACCGCCCCAGACCGCCCGGGACCGCCCGGACCGCCCCCGGATTGCCACGGACCGCCCGGGACCGCCCGGGACAGCCCGGGACTGCCCGGGACCGCCCGGGACCACCCGGGACCGCCCAGGACCGCCCGGGACGCCCCGGATCGCCCGGGACCGCCCCGGACCACCCTGGACCGCTCCGGACCACCCGGGACCGCCCCGGACCACCCTGGACCGCCCCGGACCGCCCGGGACCGCCCGGGACCGCCCAGGGACCGCCCGGACCGCCCCGGACCGCCCGGGACCGCCCCGGATTGCCACGGACCGCCCGGGACCGCCCGGACCGCCCGGGACTGCCCGGGACCGCCCGGGACCACCCGGGACCGCCCGGGACCGCCCGGGACCGCCCCGGATCGCCTGGGACCGCCCGGGACCGCCCGGGACCGCCCGGGACCGCCCGGGACCGTCCGGGACCGCCCGGGACCGCCCCGGAATGCCCGGACCGCCCCGGACCGCCCAGGACCGCCCCGGACCACCCGGGACCGCCCGGGACCGCCCGGGACCACCCGGGACCGCCCGGGACGGCCCGGGACCACCCGGGACTACCCTGGACCGCCCGGGACTGCCCTGGAACGCTCGGGACCGCCCGGGACCGCCCGGGACCGCCCGGGACCGTCGGGACCATCCGGGACCGCCCGGGACCACCCGGGACCGCCCGGGACCGCCCGGGACCGCCCGGGACTACCCCGGACCGCCCGGGACCGCCCCGGACCGCCCGGGACCGCCCCGGACCGCCTGGGACCGCCCCCAGACCGCCCGGGACCGCCACGGACCGCCTGGGACCGCCCCGGACCGCCCGGGACCGCCCCGGACTGCCCGGGACCGCCCGGTACCGCCCCGGACCGCCCCGGACCGCCCGGGACCGCCCGGGACCGCCCCGGACCGCCCGGGACCGACCCGGACCGCCCGGGACCGCCCCGGACCGCCCGGGACTGCCCCGGACCGCCCGGGACCGCCCCGGACCGCCCGGGACCGCCCGGGACCGCCCGGGACCACCCGGTCCGCCCGGGACCGCCCAGGACCGCCCGACCGCCCGGGACCGCACCGGACCGCCCGGGACTGCCCGGACCGCCCGGGACCGCCCCACACCGCCCGGGACCGCCCCGGACCGCCCGGGACCGCCCAGGACCGCCCCAGACCTCCCGGGACAGCCCCGGACCGGCCGGGACTGTCCGGGACCGCCCGGGACCGCCCCGGACCGCCACGGACCGCCCGGGACTGCCCGGGACCGCCCGGGACCGCCCGGGACCGCCCGGGACCGCCCGGGACCGCCCCGGATTGCCACGGACCGCCCGGGACCGCCCGGGACTGCCCGGGACTGCCCGGGACCGCCCGGGACCACCCGGGACCGCCCGGGACCGCCCGGGACCGCCCGGACCGCCCGGACCGCCCGGGACCGCCCGGACCGCCCGGGACCGCCCGGGACGGCCCGGGACCGCCCGGGACTGCCCTGGACCGCCCGGACTGCCCTGGAACTGCCCCGGACCACCCTGGACCGCCCCGGACCGCCCGGGACCGCCCGGGACCGCCCAGACCGCCCCGGACCGCCCGGGACCGCCCGGGACCGCCCCGGATTGCCACGGACCGCCCGGGACCGCCCGGGACCGCCCGGGACTGCCCGAGACCGCCCGGACCACCCGGGACCGCCCGGGACCGCCCGGGACCGCCCCGGATCGCCTGGGACCGCCCGGGACCGCCCGGGACCGCCCGGGACCGCCCGGGACCGCCCCGGACCGTCCGGGACCGCCCGGGACCGCCCCGGACTGCCCGGGACCGCCCCGGACCGCCCAGGACCGCCCCGGACCACCCGGGACCGCCCGGGACCGCCCGGGACCACCCGGGACCGCCCGGGACGGCCCGGGACCACCCGGGACTACCCTGGACCGCCCAGGACTGCCCTGGAACGCTCGGGACCGCCCGGGACCGCCCGGGACCGCCCGGGACCGTCGGGACCATCCGGGACCGCCCGGGACCACCCGGGACCGCCCGGGACCGCCCGGGACCGCCCGGGACCGCCCCGGACCGCCCGGGACCGCCCCGGACCGCCCGGGACCGCCCCGGACCGCCCTGGGACCGCCCCGGACCGCCCGGGACCGCCACGGACCGCCTGGGACCGCCCGGACCGCCCGGGACCGCCCCGGACTGCCCGGGACCGCCCGGTACCGCCCCGTACCGCCCCGGACCGCCCGGGACCGCCCGGGACCGCCCGGACCGCCCGGGACCGACCCGGACCGCCCGGGACCGCCCCGGACCGCCCGGGACTGCCCCGGACCGCCCGGGACCGCCCCGGACCGCCCGGACCGCCCAGGACCGCCCGGGACCGCCCCGGTCCGCCCGGGACCGCCCAGGACCGCCCCGGACCGCCCGGGACCGCACCGGACCGCCCGGGACTGCCCCGGACCGCCCGGGACCGCCCCAGACCGCCCGGGACCGCCCCGGACCGCCCGGGACCGCCCAGGACCGCCCCAGACCGCCCGGGACAGCCCCGGACCGGCCGGGACTGTCCGGGACCGCCCGGTACCGCCCCGGACCGCCCGGGACCGCCCGGGACCGCCCCGGACCGCCACGGACGCCCGGGACCGCCCGGGACCGCCCGGGACCGCCCGGGACCGCCCGGGACCGCCCGGGACCGCCCGATTGCCACGGACCGCCCGGGACCGCCCGGGACCGCACGGGACCGCCCCGGACCGCCCGGGACCGCCCCGGACCGCCCAGGACCGCCCCAGACCGCCCGGGACCGCCCGGGACCGCCCGGATTGCCACGGACCGCCCGGGACCGCCCGGGACAGCCCGGGACTGCCCGGGACCGCCCGGGACCACCCGGGACCGCCCGGGACCGCCCGGGACGCCCCGGATCGCCCGGGACCGCCCCGGACCACCCTGGATCGCTCCGGACCACCCGGGACCGCCCCGGACCACCCTGGACCGCCCGGACCGCCCGGGACCGCCCGGGACCGCCCAGGACCGCCCCGGACCGCCCGGGACCGCCCGGGACCGCCCCGGATTGCCACGGACCGCCCGGGACCGCCCGGGACCGCCCGGGACTGCCCGGGACCGCCCGGGACCACCCGGGACCGCCCGGTACCGCCCGGGTCCGCCCCGGATCGCCTGGGACCGCCCGGGACCGCCCGGGACCGCCCGGGACCGTCCGGGACCGTCCGGGACCGCCCGGGACCGCCCGGGACCGCCCGGGACCGCCCGGGACCGCCCCGGACCGCCCGGGACCGCCCCGGACCGCCCGGGACCGCCCCGGACCGCCTGGGACCGCCCCAGACCGCCCGGGACCGCCACGGACCGCCTGGGACCGCCCGGGACCGCCCGGGACCGCCCGGGACCGTCCGGGACCGTCCGGGACCGCCCGGGACCGCCCCGGAATGCCCGGGACCGCCCGGACCGCCCAGGACCGCCCCGGACCACCCGGGACCGCCCGGGACCGCCCGGGACCACCCGGGACCGCCCGGGACGGCCCGGGACCGCCCGGGACCGCCCCGGTCCGCCCGGGACCGCCCAGGACCGCCCCGGACCGCCCGGGACCGCACCGGACCGCCCGGGACTGCCCCGGACCGCCCGGGACCGCCCCAGACCGCCCGGGACCGCCCCGGACCGCCCGGGACCGCCCAGGACCGCCCCAGACCGCCCGGGACAGCCCCGGACCGGCCGGGACTGTCCGGGACCGCCCGGGACCGCCCCGGACCGCCACGGACCGCCCGGGACAGCCCCGGACCGGCCGGGACTGTCCGGGACCGCCCGGGACCGCCCCGGACCGCCCGGGACCGCCCGGGACCGCCCCGGACCGCCACGGACCGCCCGGGACCGCCCGGGACCGCCCGGGACCGCCCGGGACCGCCCGGGACCGCCCGGGACCGCCCCGGATTGCCACGGACGCCCGAGACCGCCCGGGACTGCCCGGGACTGCCCGGGACCGCCCGGGACCACCCGGGACCGCCCGGGACCGCCCGGGACCGCCCCGGACCGCCCGGGACCGCCCGGGACCGCCCGGGACCGCCCGGGACCGCCCGGGACGGCCCGGGACCGCCCGGGACTGCCCTGGACCGCCCGGGACTGCCTGGAACGCTTGGAACCGCCTGGGACCGCCCCAGACTGCCCGGGACCGCCCCGGACCGCCCGGGACCGCCCCGGACCGCCTGGAACCGCCCCGGACCGCCCGGGACCGCCCCGGACCGCCTGGGACCGCCCTGGACCGCCCGGGACCGCCCCGGACTGCCCGGGACCGCCCGGGACCGCCCGGGACCGCCCGGGACGGCCCGGGACCGCCCGGGACTGCCCTGGACCGCCCGGGTCTGCCCTGGAACGCTCGGCACCGCCCGGGACCGCCCCAGACCGCCCGGGACCGCCCCGGACCGCCCCAGGACCGCCCGGACCGCCTGGGACCGCCCCGACCGCCCGGGACCGCCCCGGACCGCCTGGGACCGCCCGGACCGCCCGGGACCGCCCGGGACCGCCCGGACCGCCCCGGATCGCCTGGGACCGCCCGGGACCGCCGGGGACCGCCCCGGGACCGCCCGGGACCGTCCGGGACCGCCCGGGACCGCCCCGGACTGCCCGGGACCGCCCCGGACCGCCCAGGACCGCCCCGGACCACCCGCGACCGCCCGGGACCGCCCGGGACCACCCGGGACCGCCCGGGACGGCCCGGGACCACCCGGGACTACCCTGGACCGCCCGGACTGCCCTGGAACGCTCGGGACCGCCCGGGACCACCCGGGACCGCCCCGGACCGTCGGGACCATCCGGGACGCCCGCGACCACCCGGGACCGCCCGGGGACCGCCCGGGACCGCCCGGGGACCGCCCCGGACCGCCCGGGACCGCCCCGGACCGCCCGGGACCGCCCCGGACCGCCTGGGACCGCCCCGGACCGCCCGGGACCGCCACGGACCGCCTGGGACCGCCCCGGACCGCCCGGGACGCCCCGGACTGCCCGGGACCGCCCGGTACCGCCCCGGACCACCCCGGACCGCCCGGGACCGCCCGGGACCGCCCCGGGACCGCCCGGGACCGACCCGGACCGCCCGGGACCGCCCCGGACCGTCCGGGACTGCCCCGGACCGCCCGGGACCGCCCCGGACCGCCCGGGACCGCCCAGGACCGCCCGGGACCGCCCCGGTCCGCCCGGGACCGCCCAGGACCGCCCCGGACCGCCCGGGACCGCACCGGACCGCCCGGGACTGCCCCGGACCGCCCGGGACCGCCCCAGACCGCCCGGGACCGCCCCGGACCGCCCGGGACCGCCCAGGACCGCCCCAGACCGCCCGGGACAGCCCCGACCGGCCGGGACTGTCCGGGACCGCCCCGGACCGCCCCGGACCGCCCGGGACCGCCCGGGACCGCCCCAGACCGCCACGGACCGCCCGGGACCGCCCGGGACCGCCCGGGACCGCCCGGGACCGCCCGGGACCGCCCGGGACCGCCCCGGATTGCCACGGACCGCCCGGGACCGCCCGGGACCGCACGGGACCGCCCTGACCGCCCGGGACCGCCCCGGACCGCCCAGGACCGCCCCAGACCGCCCGGGACCGCCCGGGACCGCCCCGGATTGCCACGGACCGCCCGGGACCGCCCGGGACAGCCCGGGACTGCCCGGGACCGCCCAGGACCACCCGGGACCGCCCGGGACCGCCCGGGACGCCCCGGACCGCCCGGGACCGCCCCGGACCACCCTGGACCGCCCCGGACCACCCGGGACCGCCCCGGACCACCCTGGACCGCCCCGGACCGCCCGGGACCGCCCGGGACCGCCCAGGGACCGCCCCGGACCGCCCGGAACCGCCCGGGACCGCCCCGGATTGCCACGGACCGCCCGGGACTGCCCGGGACCGCCCGGGACTGCCCGGGACCGCCCGGGACCACCCGGGACCGCCCGGGACCGCCCGGGACCGCCCCGGATCGCCTGGGACCGCCCGGGACCGCCCGGGACCGCCCGGGACCGCCCGGGACCGTCCGGGACCTCCCGGGACCGCCCCGGACTGCCCGGGACCGCCCCGGACCGCCCAGGACCGCCCCGGACCACCCGGGACCGCCCGGGACCGCCCGGGACCACCCGGGACCGCCCGGGACGGCCCGGGACCACCCGGGACTACCCTGGACCGCCCGGGACTGCCCTGGAACGCTCGGGGACCGCCCGGGACCGCCCGGGACCGCCCGGGACCGTCGGGGACCATCCGGACCACCCGGGACCACCCGGGACCGCCCGGGACCGCCCGGGACCGCCCGGGACCGCCCCGGACCGCCCGGGACCGCCCCGGACCGGCCGGGACCGCCCCGGACCGCCTGGGACCGCCCCAGACCACCCTGGACCGCCCCGGACCACCCGGGACCGCCCCGGACCACCCTGGACCGCCCCGGACCGCCCGGGACCGCCCGGGACCGCCCAGGACCGCCCCGGACCGCCCGGAACCGCCGGGACCGCCCCGGATTGCCACGGACCGCCCGGGACCGCCCGGGACCGCCCGGACTGCCCGGGACCGCCCGGGACCACCCGGGACTGCCCGGGACCGCCCGGGACCGCCCCGGATCGCTGGGACCGCCCGGGACCGCCCGGGACCGCCCGGGACCGCCCGGGACCGTCCGGGACCTCCCGGGACCGCCCCGACTGCCCGGGACCGCCCCGGACCGCCCAGGACCGCCCCGGACCACCCGGGACCGCCCGGGACCGCCCGGGACCCACCCGGGACCGCCCGGGACGGCCCGGGACCACCCAGGACTACCCTGGACCGCCCGGGACTGCCCTGGAATGCTCGGGACCGCCCGGGACCGCCCGGGACCGCCCGGGACCGTCGGGACCATCCGGGACCACCCGGGACCACCCGGGACCGCCCGGGACCGCCCGGGACCGCCCGGGACCGCCCCGGACCGCCCGGGACCGCCCCGGACCGGCCGGGACCGCCCCGGACCGCCTGGGACCGCCCCAGACCGCCCGGGACCGCCACGGACCGCCTGGGACCGCCCCGGACCGCCCGGGACCGCCCCGGACTGCCCGGGACCGCCCGGTACCGCCCCGGACCGCCCCGGACCGCCCGGGACCGCCCGGGACCGCCCCGGACCGCCCGGGACCGACCCGGACCGCCCGGGACCGCCCCGGACCGCCCGGGACTGCCCCGGACCGCCCGGGACCGCCCCGGACCGCCCGGGACCGCCCGGGACCGCCCGGGACCGCCCCGGTCCGCCCGGGACCACCCAGGACCGCCCCGGACGCCCGGGACCGCACCGGACCGCCCGGGACTGCCCCGGACCGCCCGGGACCGCCCCCAGACCGCCCGGGACCGCCCCGGACCGCCCGGACCGCCCAGGACCGCCCCAGACCGCCCGGGACAGCCCCGGACCGGCCGGGACTGTCCGGGACCGCCCGGGACCGCCCCGGACCGCCCGGGACCGCCCGGGACCGCCCCGGACCGCCACGGACCGCCCGGGACCGCCCGGGACCGCCCGGGACCGCCCGGGACCGCCCGGGACCACCCGGGACTGCCCGGGACCGCCCGGGACCGCCCCGGACCGCCCGGGACCGCCCGGGACCGCCCAGGACCGCCGGGACCGCCCGGAACGGCCCGGGACCGCCCGGGACTGCCCTGGACCGCCCGGGACTGCCCTGGAACGCTTGGGACCGCCCGGGACCGCCCCAGACTGCCCGGGACCGCCCCGGACCGCCCGGGACCGCCCCGGACCGCCTGGGACCGCCCCGGACCGCCCGGGACCGCCCCGGACCGCCTGGGACCGCCCTGGACCGCCCGGGGACCGCCCGGACTGCCCGGGACCGCCCGGGACCGCCCGGGACCGCCCGGGACCGCCCGGGACGGCCCGGGACCGCCCGGGACTGCCCTGGACCGCCCGGGTCTGCCCTGGAACGCTCGGCACCGCCCGGGAACGCCCCAGACCGCCCGGGACCGCCCCGGACCGCCCAGGACCGCCCCGGACCGCCTGGGACCGCCCCGACCGCCCGGGACCGCCCCGGACCGCCTGGGACCGCCCCGGACCGCCCGGGACCGCCCCGGACTGCCCGGGACCGCCCGGGACCGCCCCGGACCGCCTGGGACCGCCCCGACCGCCCGGGACCGCCCGGACCGCCTGGGACCGCCCCGGACCGCCCGGGACCGCCCTGGACTGCCCGGGACCGCCCGGTACCGCCCCGGACCACCCGGACTGCCCGGGACCGCCCGGGACCGACCCGGACCGCCCGGGACCGCCCCGACCGCCCGGACTGCCCTGGACCGCCCGGGACCGCCCCGGACCGCCCGGGACCGCCCAGGACCGCCCCGGACCACCCGGGACCGACCCGACCGCCTGGGACTGCCCCGGACCGCCCAGGACCGCCCCGGACCGCCCGGGACCGCCCGGGACCGCCCGGAACGGCCCGGGACCGCCCGGGACTGCCCTGGACCGCCCGGGACTGCCCTGGAACGCTTGGGACCGCCCGGGACCGCCCCAGACTGCCCGGGACCGCCCCGGACCGCCCGGGACCGCCCCGGACCGCCTGGGACCGCCCCGGACCGCCCGGGACCGCCCCGGACCGCCTGGGACCGCCCTGGACCGCCCGGGACCGCCCCGGACTGCCCGGGACCGCCCGGGACCGCCCGGGACCGCCCGGGACCGCCCGGGACGGCCCGGGACCGCCCGGGACTGCCCTGGACCGCCGGGTCTGCCCTGGAACGCTCGGCACCGCCCGGGACCGCCCCAGACCGCCCGGGACCGCCCCGGACCGCCCAGGACCGCCCCGGACCGCCTGGGACCGCCCCGACCGCCCGGGACCGCCCCGGACCGCCTGGGACCGCCCCGGACCGCCCGGGACCGCCCCGGACTGCCCGGGACCGCCCGGGACCGCCCCGGACCGCCTGGGACCGCCCCGACCGCCCGGGACCGCCCGGACCGCCTGGGACCGCCCCGGACCGCCCGGGACCGCCCTGGACTGCCCGGGACCGCCCGGTACCGCCCCGGACCACCCCGGACTGCCCGGGACCGCCCGGGACCGACCCGGACCGCCCGGGACCGCCCCGGACCGCCCGGGACTGCCCTGGACCGCCCGGGACCGCCCCGGACCGCCCGGGACCGCCCAGGACCGCCCCGGACCACCCGGGACCGCCCCAGACCGCTGGGACTGCCCCGGACCGCCCGGGACCGCCCCGGACCGCCCGGGACCGCCCGGGACCGCCCGGGACCGCCCGGGACCGCCCAGGATCGTCCGGACCGTCCGGGACCGCCCGGGACCGCACGGGACCGCCCGGGACCGCCCCGGACCGCCCGGGACCGCCCCGGACCACCCGGGACCGCCCTGGACCGCCCGGGACTGCCCCAGACCGCCCGGGACGCCCCGGACCGCCCGGGACCGCCCCGGACCGCCCAGGACCGCCCCAAACCGTCCGGGACCGCCCGGGTCCGCCCCGGATTGCCACGGACCGCCCGGGACCGCCCGGGACAGCCTGCGACTGCCCGGGACCGCCGGGACCACCCGGGACCGCCCGGGACCGCCCGGGACCGCCCCGGACCGCCCGGGACCGCCTGGGACCGCCCGGGACCGCCCGGACCGCCCGGGACCGTCCGGGACCGCCCGGGACCGCCCCGGACCGCCCGGGGCCTCCCCGGACCGCCCAGGACCGCCCTGGACCACCCGGGACCGCCCGGGACCGCCCCGGACCGCCCGGGACCGCCCTGGACCGCCCGGGACCGCCCGGGACCGCACGGGACCGCCCGGGACCGCCCCGGACCGCCCGGGACCGCCCCGGACCACCCGGGACCGCCCTGGACCGCCCGGGACCGCCCCAGACCGCCCGGGACGCCCGGACCGCCCGGGACCGCCCCGGACCGCCCAGGACCGCCCAAACCGTCCGGGACCGCCCGGGTCCGCCCTGGATTGCCACGGACCGCCCGGGACCGCCCGGGACCGCCCGGGACCGCCCGGGACCGCCCCGGACCGCCCCGGACCGCCCGGGACCGCCTGGGACCGCCCGGGACCGCCCGGGACCGCCCGGGACCGTCCGGGGACCGCCCGGGACCGCCCCGGACCGCCCGGGGCCTCCCCGGACCGCCCAGGACCACCCCGGACCACCCGGGACCGCCCGGGACCGCCCGGGACCGCCCGGGACCGCCCGGGACGGGCTGGGACCGCCCGGGACTGCCCTGGACCGCCCGGACTGCCCTGGAACGCTCGGGACCGCCCGGGACCGCCCGGGACCGCCCGGGACCGTCGGGACCGTCCGGGACCGCCTGGGACCGCCCGGGACCGCCCGGGACCGCCCGGGACCGCCCCGGACCGCCCGGGGACCGCCCCGGACCGCCTGGGACCGCCCCGGACCGCCCGGGACCGGCCCGGACCGCTGGGACCGCCCCGGACCGCCCGGGACCGCCCCGGACTGCCCGGGACCGGCCGGTACCGCCCCGGACCGCCCGGACCGCCCCGGACCGCCACGGACCGCCCGGGACCGCCCGGGACCGACCAGGACCGCCCAGGACCGCCCGGACCGCCCGGGACCGCCCGGGACCGCCCGGGACCGCCCCGGACCGCCCGGAACCGCCCGGGACCACCCGGGACCGCCCCGGACCGCCCGGGACCGCCCTGGACTGCTCGGGACCACCCCGGACTGCCCGGGACCGCCCGGGACCGGCCGGGACCGCCCGGGACCGCCCGTGACCGCCCGGGACCGCCCGGGACCGCCCCGGACCGCCCGGGACTGCCCGGGACCGCCCGGGACCACGCAGGACCGCCCTGGACCGCCCGGGACCGCCCGGGACCGCCTGGGACCGCCCGGGACCGTCCGGACCGTCCGGGACCGCCTGAAACCGCACGGGACCGCCCGGGACCGCCCGGACCGCCCGGGACCGCCCCGGACCGCCCTGACCACCCCGGACCGCCCGGGACCGCCCTGGACCGCCCGGGACCGCACCGGACCGCCCGGGACCGCCCCGGACCGCCCTGGACCGCCCCGGACCGCCCGGGATCGCCCGGGACCGCCTGGGACCGCACGGGACCGCCGGGACCGCCCCGGACCGCCCGGGACCGCCCCGGACCGCCCCTGACCACCCCGGACCGCCCGGGACCGCCCTGGACCGCCCGGACCGCCCCGGACCGCCCGGGACCGCCCCGGACCGCCCTGGACCGCCCCGGACCGCCCGGGACCGCCCGGGACCGCCCAGGACCGCCCCGGACCGCCCGGGACTGCCCGGGACCGCCCCGGACTGCCATGGGCCGCCCGGGACCGCTAGGGACCGCCCGGGACCGCCCGGGACCGCCCGGGACCGTCCGGACCGTCCGGGACCGCCCGGGACCCCCCGAACCGCCCGGGACCGCCCCGGACCGCCCAGGACCGCCCCGGACCGCCCGGGACCGCCCCGGACCGCCAGGGACCGCCCCGGACCGCCCGGGACCGCCCCGGACCGCCCTGGACCGCCCCGGACCGCCCGGGACCGCCCGGGACCGCCCAGGACCGCCCCAGACCGCCCGGGACCGCCCGGGACCGCCCCGGACCGCGACGGACCGCCCGGGACCACCCGGAACCGCCCGGGACCGCCCGGGACGCCCAGGACCGCCCGGGACCGCCCGGGACCGCCCGGGACCGTCCGGGACCGCCCGGGACCGCCCCGGACCGCCCGGGACCGCCCCGGACCGCCCGGGACTGCCCCGGACCGCCCGGGACCACTCCGGACCGCCCGGGACCGCCCGGGACCGCCCGGGACCGCCCCGGACCGCCCGGGACCGCCCAGGACCGCCCCGGACCGCCCGGGACCGCCCCGGACCGCCCGGGACTGCCCCGGACCGCCCGGGACCGCCCCGGATCGCCCGGGACCGCCCGGGACCGCCCGGCACCGCCCTGGACCGCCCGGGACCGCCCAGGACCGCCCCGGACCGCCCGGGACCGCCCCGGACCGCCCGGGACTGCCCCGGACCGCCCGGGACTGCCCCGGACCGCCCGGGACCGCCCGGTACCGCCCCGGACCACCCCGGACCGCCCGGGACCGCCCGGGACCGCCCCGGACCGCCCGGGACCGACCCGGACCGCCCGGGACCACCCGGGACCGCCCGGGACCGCCCCGGACCGCCCGGGACCGCCCAGGACCGCCCCGGACCGCCCGGGACCGCCCCGGACCGCCCGGGACTGCCCCGGACCGCCCGGGACCGCCCCGGACCGCCCGGGACCGCCCCGGACCGCCCGGGACCGCCCAGGACCACCCCGGACCGCCCGGGACAGTCCCGGACCGGCCAGGACTGCCCGGGACCGCCCGGGACCGCCCCGGACCGCCCGGGACCGCCCGGGACCGCCCCGGACCGCCACGCACCGCCCGGGACCGCCCGGGACCGCCCGGGACCGCCCGGGACCGCCCGGGACCACCCGGGACCGCCCAGGACCGCCCGGGACCGCCCACGACCGCCCGGGACCGCTCCGGACCGCCCGGGAATGCCCCGGACCACCCGCGACCGCCCGGGACTGCCCGGGACCGCCCGGGACCGCCCGGGACGGCCCGGGACCGCCCGGGACTGCCCTGGACCGCTCGGGACTGCACTGGAACGCTCGGGACCGCCCGGGACCGCCCGGGACCGCCCGGGACCGTCGGGACCGTCCGGGACCGCCCGGGACCGCCCGGGACCACCCGGGACCGCCCGGGACCGCCCGGGACGGCCCGGGACCGCCCGGGACTGCCCTGGACTGCCCGGGACTGCCCTGGAACGCTCGGGACCGCCCGGGACCGCCCGGGACCGCCCGGGACCGTCGGGACCGTCCGGGACCGCCGGGACCGCCCGGGACCGCCCGGGACCGCCCGGGACCGCCCCGGACCGCCCGGGACCGCCCCGGACCGCCCGGGACCGCCCCGGACTGACCGGGACCGCCCGGTACCGCCCCGGACCGCCCCGGACCGCCCGAGACCGCCCGGGGCCGCCCAGGACCGCCCGGGACCGACCCGGACCGCCCGGGACCGACCCGGACCGCCCGGGACCGCCCGGGACCGCGCGGGACCGCCCCGGACCGCCCGGGACCGCCCAGGACCGCCCCGGACCACCCGGTACCGCCCCGGACCGCCCGGGACTGCCCCTTACCGCCCGGGACCGCCCCGGATCGCCCGGGACCGCCCCGGACCGCCCGTGACCGCCCAGGACCGCCCCGGACCGCCCGGGACCGCCCCGGACCGCACGGGACCGCCCGGGACCGCCCCGGACCGCCACGGACCGCCCGGGACCGCTCGGGACCGCCCGGGACCGCCCGGGACCGCCCGGGACCGCCCGGGACCACCCGGGACTGCCCAGGACCGCCTGGGACCACGCACGACCGCCCGGGACCGCCCCGGACCGCCCGGGAACGCCCCGGACCACCCGGGACCGCCCGGGACCGCCCGGGACCACCCGGGACCGCCCGGGACCGCCCGGGACGGCCCGGGACCGCCCGGGACCGCCCGGGACCGCCCGGGACGGCCCGGGACCGCCCGTGACTGCCCTGGACCGCCCGGGACTGCACTGGAACGCTCGGGACTGCCCGGGTCCGCCCGGGACCGCCCAGGGACCGCCCGGGACCGCCCGGGACCGCTCGGGACCGCCCGGGACGGCCCGGGACCGCCCGGGACTGCCCTGGACCGCCCGGGACTGCCCTGGAACGCTCGGGACCGCCCGGGACTGCCCGGGACCGCCCGGGACCGTCGGGACCGTCTGGGACCGCCCGGGACCGCCCGGGACCGCCCGGGACCGCCCGGGACCGCCCCGGACCGCCCGGGACGCCCCGGACCGCCCGGGACCGACCCGGACCGCCCAGGACCGCCCCAAACCGTCCGGGACCGCCCGGGTCCGCCCCGGATTGCCACGGACCGCCCGGGACCGCCCGGGACAGCCCGGGACTGCCCGGGACCGCCCGGGACCACCCGGGACCGCCCGGGACCGCCCGGGACCGCCCCGGACCGCCCGGGACCGCTTGGGACCGCCCGGGACCGCCCGGGACCGCCCGGGACCGTCCGGGACCGCCCGGGACCGCCCCGGACCGCCCGGGGCCTCCCCGGACCGCCCAGGACCGCCCCGGACCACCCGGGACCGCCCGGGACCGCCCGGGACCGCCCGGGACCGCCCGGGACGGGCTGGGACCGCCCGGGACTGCCCTGGACCGCCCGGGACTGCCCTGGAACGCTCGGGACCGCCCGGGACCGCCCGGGACCGCCCGGGACCGTCGGGACCGTCCGGGACCGCCCAGGACCGCCCGGGACCGCCCGGGACCGCCCGGGACCGCCCGGGACCGCCCCGGACCGCCCGGAACCGCCCGGGACCGCCCGGGACCGCCCGGGACCGCCCCGGACCGCCCGGGACCGCCCTGGACTGCTCGGGACCACCCCGGACTGCCCGGGACCGCCCGGGACCGGCCGGGACCGCCCGGGACCGCCCGTGACCGCCCGGGACCGCCCGGGACCGCCCCGGACCGCCCGGGACCGCCCCGGACCGCCTGGGACCGCCCCGGACTGCCCGGGACCGCCCCAGACCGCCTGGGACCGCCCCGGACCGCCCGGGACCGCCCCAAACTGACCGGGACCGCCCGGTACCGCCCCGGACCGCCCCGGACCGCCCGAGACCGCCCGGGGCCGCCCAGGACCGCCCGGGACCGACCCAGACCGCCCGGGACCGACCCGGACCGCCCGGGACCGCCCGGGACCGCCCGGGACCGCCCCGGACCGCCCGGGACCGCCCAGGACCGCCCCGGACCACCCGGTACCACCCCGGACCGCCCGGGACTGCCCCTTACCGCCCGGGACCGCCCCGGATCGCCCGGGACCGCCCCGGACCGCCCGTGACCGCCCAGGACCGCCCCGGACCGCCCGGGACCGCCCCGGACCGCACGGGACCGCCCGGGACCGCCCCGGACCGCCACGGACCGCCCGGGACCGCCCGGGACCGCCCGGGACCGCCCGGGACCGCCCGGGACCGCCCGGGACCACCCGGGACCGCCCAGGACCGCCTGGGACCACGCACGACCGCCCGGGACCGCCCCGGACCGCCCGGGAACGCCCCGGACCACCCGGGACCGCCCGGGACCGCCCGGGACCACCCGGGACCGCCCGGGACCGCCCGGGACGGCCCGGGACCGCCCAGGACCGCCCGGGACCGCCCGGGACGGCCCGGGACCGCCCGTGACTGCCCTGGACCGCCCGGGACTGCACTGGAACGCTCGGGACTGCCCGGGTCCGCCCGGGACCGCCCAGGGACCGCCCGGGACCGCCCGGGACCGCTCGGGACCGCCCGGGACGGCCCGGGACCGCCCGGGACTGCCCTGGACCGCCCGGGACTGCCCTGGAACGCTCGGGACCGCCCGGGACTGCCCGGGACCGCCCGGGACCGTCGGGACCGTCTGGGACCGCCCGGGACCGCCCGGGACCGCCCGGGACCGCCCGGGACCGCCCCGGACCGCCCGGGACGCCCCGGACCGCCCGGGACCGCCCCGGACCGCCCAGGACCGCCCCAAACCGTCCGGGACCGCCCGGGTCCGCCCCGGATTGCCACGGACCGCCCGGGACCGCCCGGGACAGCCCGGGACTGCCCGGGACCGCCCGGGACCACCCGGGACCGCCCGGGACCGCCCGGGACCGCCCCGGACCGCCCGGGACCGCCTGGGACCGCCCGGGACCGCCCGGGACCGCCCGGGACCGTCCGGGACCGCCCGGGACCGCCCCGGACCGCCCGGGGCCTCCCCGGACCGCCCAGGACCGCCCCGGACCACCCGGGACCGCCCGGGACCGCCCGGGACCGCCCGGGACCGCCCGGGACGGGCTGGGACCGCCCGGGACTGCCCTGGACCGCCCGGGACTGCCCTGGAACGCTCGGGACCGCCCGGGACCGCCCGGGACCGCCCGGGACCGTCGGGACCGTCCGGGACCGCCTGGGACCGCCCGGGACCGCCCGGGACCGCCCGGGACCGCCCCGGACCGCCCGGGACCGCCCCGGACCGCCTGGGACCGCCCCGGACCGCCCGGGACCGGCCCGGACCGCCTGGGACCGCCCCGGACCGCCCGGGACCGCCCCGGACTGCCCGGGACCGGCCGGTACCGCCCCGGACCGCCCCGGACCGCCCCGGACCGCCACGGACCGCCCGGGACCGCCCGGGACCGCCCAGGACCGCCCAGGACCGCCCGGGACCGCCCGGGACCGCCCGGGACCGCCCGGGACCGCCCCGGACCGCCCGGAACCGCCCGGGACCGCCCGGGACCGCCCCGGACCGCCCGGGACCGCCCTGGACTGCTCGGGACCACCCCGGACTGCCCGGGACCGCCCGGGACCGGCCGGGACCGCCCGGGACCGCCCGTGACCGCCCGGGACCGCCCGGGACCGCCCCGGACCGCCCGGGACCGCCCGGGGCCGCCCGGGACCACCCAGGACCGCCCTGGACCGCCCGGGACCGCCCGGGACCGCCCGGGACCGCCCGGGACCGTCCGGACCGTCCGGGACCGCCTGAAACCGCACGGGACCGCCCGGGACCGCCCCGGACCGCCCGGGACCGCCCCGGACCGCCCCTGACCACCCCGGACCGCCCGGGACCGCCCTGGACCGCCCGGGACCACCCCGGACCGCCCGGGACCGCCCCGGACCGCCCTGGACCGCCCCGGACCGCCCGGGACCACCCGGGACCGCCTGGGACCGCACGGGACCGCTCGGGACCGCCCCGGACCGCCCGGGACCGCCCCGGACCGCCCCTGACCACCCCGGACCGCCCGGGACCGCCCTGGACCGCCCGGGACCGCCCCGGACCGCCCGGGACCGCCCCGGACCGCCCTGGACCGCCACAGACCGCCCGGGACCGCCCGGGACCGCCCAGGACCGCCCCGGACCGCCCGGGACTGCCCGGGACCGCCCCGGACTGCCATGGGCCGCCCGGGACCGCTAGGGACCGCCCGGGACCGCCCGGGACCGCCCGGGACCGTCCGGACCGTCCGGGACCGCCCGGGACCCCCCCGAACCGCCCGGGACCGCCCCGGACCGCCCAGGACCGCCCCGGACCGCCCGGGACCGCCCCGGACCGCCAGGGACCGCCCCGGACCGCCCGGGACCGCCCCGGACCGCCCTGGACCGCCCCGGACCGCCCGGGACCGCCCGGGACCGCCCAGGACCGCCCCAGACCGCCCGGGACCGCCCGGGACCGCCCCGGACCGCGACGGACCGCCCGGGACCGCCCGGAACCGCCCGGGACCGCCCGGGACGCCCAGGACCGCCCGGGACCGCCCGGGACCGCCCGGGACCGTCCGGGACCGCCCGGGACCGCCCCGGACCGCCCGGGACCGCCCCGGACCGCCCGGGACTGCCCCGGACCGCCCGGGACCACTCCGGACCGCCCGGGACCGCCCGGGACCGCCCGGGACCGCCCCGGACCGCCCGGGACCGCCCAGGACCGCCCCGGACCGCCCGGGACCGCCCCGGACCGCCCGGGACTGCCCCGGACCGCCCGGGACCGCCCCGGATCGCCCGGGACCGCCCGGGACCGCCCGGCACCACCCTGGACCGCCCGGGACCGCCCAGGACCGCCCCGGACCGCCCGGGACCGCCCCGGACCACCCGGGACTGCCCCGGACCGCCCGGGACTGCCCCGGACCGCCCGGGACCGCCCGGTACCGCCCCGGACCACCCCGGACCGCCCGGGACTGCCCGGGACCGCCCCGGACCGACCGGGACCGACCCGGACCGCCCGGGACCACCCGGGACCGCCCGGGACCGCCCCGGACCGCCCGGGACCGCCCGGGACCGCCCCGGACCGCCCGGGACCGCCACGGACCGCCCAGGACTGCCCCGGACCGCCCGGGACCGCCCCGGACCGCCCGGGACCGCCCCGGACCGCCCGGGACCGCCCAGGACCGCCCCGGACCGCCCGGGACAGTCCCGGACCGGCCAGGACTGCCCGGGACCGCCCGGGACCGCCCCGGACCGCCCGGGACCGCCCGGGACCGCCCCGGACCGCCACGCACCGCCCGGGACCGCCCGGGACCGCGCGGGACCGCCCGGGACCGCCCGGGACCACCCGGGACCGCCCAGGACCGTCCGGGACCGCCCACGACCGCCCGGGACCGCTCCGGACCGCCCGGGAATGCCCCGGACCACCCGCGACCGCCCGGGACTGCCCGGGACCGCCCGGGACCGCCCGGGACGGCCCGGGACCGCCCGGGACTTCCCTGGACCGCCCGGGACTGCACTGGAACGCTCGGGACCGCCCGGGACCGCCCGGGACCGCCCGGGACCGTCGGGACCGTCCGGGACCGCCCGGGACCGCCCGGGACCACCCGGGACCGCCCGGGACCGCCCCGGACCGCCCGGGACCGCCCCGGACCGCCTGGGACCGCCCCGGACCGCCCGGGACCGGCCCGGACCGCCTGGGACCGCCCCGGACCGCCCGGGACCGCCCCGGACTGCCCGGGACCGGCCGGTACCGCCCCGGACCGCCCCGGACCGCCCCGGACTGCCACGGACCGCCCGGGACCGCCCGGGACCGCCCAGGACCGCCCAGGACCGCCCGGGACCGCCCGGGACCGCCCGGGACCGCCCGGGACCGCCCCGGACCGCCCGGAACCGCCCGGGACCGCCCGGGACCGCCCCGGACCGCCCGGGACCGCCCTGGACTGCTCGGGACCACCCCGGACTGCCTGGGACCGCCCGGGCCCGGCCGGGACCGCCCGGGACCGCCCGTGACCGCCCGGGACCGCCCGGGACCGCCCCGGACCGCCCGGGACCGCCCGGGACCGCCCGGGACCACCCAGGACCGCCCTGGACCGCCCGGGACCGCCCGGGACCGCCCGGGACCGCCCGGGACCGTCCGGACCGTCCGGGACCGCCTGAAACCGCACGGGACCGCCCGGGACCGCCCCGGACCGCCCGGGACCGCCCCGGACCGCCCCTGACCACCCCGGACCGCCCGGGACCGCCCTGGACCGCCCGGGACCGCCCCGGACCGCCCGGGACCGCCCCGGACCGCCCTGGACCGCCCCGGACCGCCCGGGACCGCCCGGGACCGCCAGGGACCGCACGGGACCGCCCGGGACCGCCCCGGACCGCCCGGGACCGCCCCGGACCGCCCCTGACCACCCCGGACCGCCCGGGACCGCCCTGGACCGCCCGGGACCGCCCCGGACCGCCCGGGACCGCCCCGGACCGCCCTGGACCGCCACAGACCGCCCGGGACCGCCCGGGACCGCCCAGGACCGCCCCGGACCGCCCGGGACTGCCCGGGACCGCCCCGGACTGCCATGGGCCGCCCGGGACCGCTAGGGACCGCCCGGGACCGCCCGGGACCGCCCGGGACCGTCCGGACCGTCCGGGACCGCCCGGGACCCCCCCGAACCGCCCGGGACCGCCCCGGACCGCCCAGGACCGCCCCGGACCGCCCGGGACCGCCCCGGACCGCCAGGGACCGCCCCGGACCGCCCGGGACCGCCCCGGACCGCCCTGGACCGCCCCGGACCGCCCGGGACCGCCCGGGACCGCCCAGGACCGCCCCAGACCGCCCGGGACCGCCCGGGACCGCCCCGGACCGCGACGGACCGCCCGGGACCGCCCGGAACCGCCCGGGACTGCCCGGGACGCCCAGGACCGCCCGGGACCGCCCGGGACCGCCCGGGACCGTCCGGGACCGCCCGGGACCGCCCCAGACCGCCCGGGACCGCCCCGGACCGCCCGGGACTGCCCCGGACCGCCCGGGACCACTCCGGACCGCCCGGGACCGCCCGGGACCGCCCGGGACCGCCCCGGACCGCCCGGGACCGCCCAGGACCGCCCCGGACCGCCCGGGACCGCCCCGGACCGCCCGGGACTGCCCCGGACCGCCCGGGACCGCCCCGGATCGCCCGGGACCGCCCGGGACCGCCCGGCACCACCCTGGACCGCCCGGGACCGCCCAGGACCGCCCCGGACCGCCCGGGACCGCCCCGGACCGCCCGGGACTGCCCCGGACCGCCCGGGACTGCCCCGGACCGCCCGGGACCGCCCGGTACCGCCCCGGACCACCCCGGACCGCCCGGGACTGCCCGGGACCGCCCCGGACCGACCGGGACCGACCCGGACCGCCCGGGACCACCCGGGACCGCCCGGGACCGCCCCGGACCGCCCGGGACCGCCCGGGACCGCCCCGGACCGCCCGGGACCGCCACGGACCGCCCGGGACTGCCCCGGACCGCCCGGGACCGCCCCGGACCGCCCGGGACCGCCCCGGACCGCCCGGGACCGCCCAGGACCACCCCGGACCGCCCGGGACAGTCCCGGACCGGCCAGGACTGCCCGGGACCGCCCGGGACCGCCCCGGACCGCCCGGGACCGCCCGGGACCGCCCCGGACCGCCACGCACCGCCCGGGACCGCCCGGGACCGCGCGGGACCGCCCGGGACCGCCCGGGACCACCCGGGACCGCCCAGGACTGCCCGGGACCGCCCACGACCGCCCGGGACCGCTCCGGACCGCCCGGGAATGCCCCGGACCACCCGCGACCGCCCGGGACTGCCCGGGACCGCCCGGGACCGCCCGGGACGGCCCGGGACCGCCCGGGACTTCCCTGGACCGCCCGGGACTGCACTGGAACGCTCGGGACCGCCCGGGACCGCCCGGGACCGCCCGGGACCGTCGGGACCATCCGGGACCGCCCGGGACCGCCCGGGACCACCTGGGACCGCCCGGGACCGCCCGGGACGGCCCGGGACCGCCCGGGACTGCCCTGGACTGCCCGGGACTGCCCTGGAACGCTCGGGACCGCCCGGGACCGCACGGGACCGCCCGGGACCGTCGGGACCGTCCGGGACCGCCGGGACTGCCCGGGACCGCCCGGGACCGCCCGGGACCGCCCCGGACCGCCCGGGACCGCCCCGGACCGCCCGGGACCGCCCCGGACCGCCTGGGACCGCCCCGGACTGCCCGGGACCGCCCCAGACCGCCTGGGACCGCCCTGGACCGCCCGGGACCGCCCCGGACCGCCCGAGACGGCCCGGGGCCGCCCAGGACCGCCCGGGACCGACCCGGACCGCCCGGGACCGACCCGGACCGCCCGGGACCGCCCGGGACCGCCCGGGACTGCCCCGGACCGCCCGGGACCGCCCAGGACCGCCCCGGACCACCCGGTACCGCCCCGGACCGCCCGGGACTGCCCCTTACCGCCCGGGACCGCGCCGGATCGCCCGGGACCGCCCCGGACCGCCCGGGACTGCCCAGGACCGCCCCGGACCGCCCGGGACCGCCCCGGACCGCACGGGACCGCCCGGGACCGCCCCGGACCGCCACGGACCGCCCGGGACCGCCCGGGACCGCCCGGGACCGCCCGGGACCGCCCGGGACCGCCCAGGACCACCCGGGACCGCCCAGGACCGCCTGGGACCACCCACGACTGCCCGGGACCGCCCCGGACCGCCCGGGAACGCCCCAGACCACCCGGGACCGCCCGGGACCGCCCGGGACCGCCCGGGACCGCCCGGGACCGCCCGGGACCGCCCGGGACGGCCCGGGACCGCCCGGGACTGCCCTGGACCGCCCGGGACTGCACTGGAACGCTCGGGACTGCCCGGCTCCGCCCGGGACCGCCCAGGGACCGCCCGGGACCGCCCGGAACCGCCCGGGACCGCCCGGGACGGCCCGGGACCGCCCGGGACTGCCCTGGACCGCCCGTGACTGCCCTGGAACGCTCGGGACCGCCCGGGACTGCCCGGGACCGCCCGGGACCGTCGGGACCGACTGGGACCGCCCGGGACCGCCCGGGACCGCCCGGGACGGCCCGGGACCGCCCGTGACTGCCCTGGACCGCCCGGGACTGCACTGGAACGCTCGGGACTGCCCGGGTCCGCCCGGGACCGCCCAGGGACCGCCCGGGACCGCCCGGGACCGCTCGGGACCGCCCGGGACGGCCCGGGACCGCCCGGGACTGCCCTGGACCGCCCGGGACTGCCCTGGAACGCTCGGGACCGCCCGGGACTGCCCGGGACCGCCCGGGACCGTCGGGACCGTCTGGGACCGCCCGGGACCGCCCGGGACCGCCCGGGACCGCCCGGGACCGCCCCGGACCGCCCGGGACGCCCCGGACCGCCCGGGACCGCCCCGGACCGCCCAGGACCGCCCCAAACCGTCCGGGACCGCCCGGGTCCGCCCCGGATTGCCACGGACCGCCCGGGACCGCCCGGGACAGCCCGGGACTGCCCGGGACCGCCCGGGACCACCCGGGACCGCCCGGGACCGCCCGGGACCGCCCCGGACCGCCCGGGACCGCCTGAAACCGCCCGGGACCGCCCGGGACCGCCCGGGACCGTCCGGGACCGCCCGGGACCGCCCCGGACCGCCCGGGGCCTCCCCGGACCGCCCAGGACCGCCCCGGACCACCCGGGACCGCCCGGGACCGCCCGGGACCGCCCGGGACCGCCCGGGACGGGCTGGGACCGCCCGGGACTGCCCTGGACCGCCCGGGACTGCCCTGGAACGCTCGGGACCGCCCGGGACCGCCCGGGACCGCCCGGGACCGTCGGGACCGTCCGGGACCGCCTGGGACCGCCCGGGACCGCCCGGGACCGCCCGGGACCGCCCCGGACCGCCCGGGACCGCCCCAGACCGCCTGGGACCGCCCCGGACCGCCCGGGACCGGCCCGGACCGCCTGGGACCGCCCCGGACCGCCCGGGACCGCCCCGGACTGCCCGGGACCGGCCGGTACCGCCCCGGACCGCCCCGGACCGCCCCGGACCGCCACGGACCGCCCGGGACCGCCCGGGACCGCCCAGGACCGCCCAGGACCGCCCGGGACCGCCCGGGACCGCCCGGGACCGCCCGGGACCGCCCCGGACCGCCCGGAACCGCCCGGGACCGCCCGGGACCGCCCCGGACCGCCCGGGACCGCCCTGGACTGCTCGGGACCACCCCGGACTGCCCGGGACCGCCCGGGACCGGCCGGGACCGCCCGGGACCGCCCGTGACCGCCCGGGACCGCCCGGGACCGCCCCGGACCGCCCGGGACCGCCCCGGACCGCCTGGGACCGCCCCGGACTGCCCGGGACCGCCCCAGACCGCCTGGGACCGCCCCGGACCGCCCGGGACCGCCCCAAACTGACCGGGACCGCCCGGTACCGCCCCGGACCGCCCCGGACCGCCCGAGACCGCCCGGGGCCGCCCAGGACCGCCCGGGACCGACCCAGACCGCCCGGGACCGACCCGGACCGCCCGGGACCGCCCGGGACCGCCCGGGACCGCCCCGGACCGCCCGGGACCGCCCAGGACCGCCCCGGACCAGCCGGTACCGCCCCGGACCGCCCGGGACTGCCCCTTACCGCCCGGGACCGCCCCGGATCGCCCGGGACCGCCCCGGACCGCCCATGACCGCCCAGGACCGCCCCGGACCGCCCGGGACCGCCCCGGACCGCACGGGACCGCCCGGGACCGCCCGGACCGCCACGGACCGCCACGGACCGCCCGGGACCGCCCGGGACCGCCCGGGACCGCCCGGGACCGCCCGGGACCACCCGGGACCGCCCAGGACCGCCTGGGACCACGCACGACCGCCCGGGACCGCCCCGGACCGCCCGGGAACGCCCCGGACCACCCGGGACCGCCCGGGACCGCCCGGGACCACCCGGGACCGCCCGGGACCGCCCGGGACGGCCCCTAGACCGCACAGGACCGCCCGGGACCGCCCGGGACGGCCCGGGACCGCCCGTGACTGCCCTGGACCGCCCGGGACTGCACTGGAACGCTCGGGACTGCCCGGGTCCGCCCGGGACCGCCCAGGGACCGCCCGGGACCGCCCGGGACCGCTCGGGACCGCCCGGGACGGCCCGGGACCGCCCGGGACTGCCCTGGACCGCCCGGGACTGCCCTGGAACGCTCGGGACCGCCCGGGACTGCCCGGGACCGCCCGGGACCGTCGGGACCGTCTGGGACCGCCCGGGACCGCCCGGGACCGCCCGGGACCGCCCGGGACCGCCCCGGACCGCCCGGGACGCCCCGGACCGCCCGGGACCGCCCCGGACCGCCCAGGACCGCCCCAAACCGTCCGGGACCGCCCGGGTCCGCCCCGGATTGCCACGGACCGCCCGGGACCGCCCGGGACAGCCCGGGACTGCCCGGGACCGCCCGGGACCACCCGGGACCGCCCGGGACCGCCCGGGACCGCCCCGGACCGCCCGGGACCGCCTGGGACCGCCCGGGACCGCCCGGGACCGCCCGGGACCGTCCGGGACCGCCCGGGACCGCCCCGGACCGCCCGGGGCCTCCCCGGACCGCCCAGGACCGCCCCGGACCACCCGGGACCGCCCGGGACCGCCCGGGACCGCCCGGGACCGCCCGGGACGGGCTGGGACCGCCCGGGACTGCCCTGGACCGCCCGGGACTGCCCTGGAACGCTCGGGACCGCCCGGGACCGCCCGGGACCGCCCGGGACCGTCGGGACCGTCCGGGACCGCCTGGGACCGCCCGGGACCGCCCGGGACCGCCCGGGACCGCCCCGGACCGCCCGGGACCGCCCCGGACCGCCTGGGACCGCCCCGGACCGCCCGGGACCGGCCCGGACCGCCTGGGACCGCCCCGGACCGCCCGGGACCGCCCCGGACTGCCCGGGACCGGCCGGTACCGCCCCGGACCGCCCCGGACCGCCCCGGACCGCCACGGACCGCCCGGGACCGCCCGGGACCGCCCAGGACCGCCCAGGACCGCCCGGGACCGCCCGGGACCGCCCGGGACCGCCCGGGACCGCCCCGGACCGCCCGGAACCGCCCGGGACCGCCCGGGACCGCCCCGGACCGCCCGGGACCGCCCTGGACTGCTCGGGACCACCCCGGACTGCCCGGGACCGCCCGGGACCGGCCGGGACCGCCCGGGACCGCCCGTGACCGCCCGGGACCGCCCGGGACCGCCCCGGACCGCCCGGGACCGCCCGGGACCGCCCGGGACCACCCAGGACCGCCCTGGACCGCCCGGGACCGCCCGGGACCGCCCGGGACCGCCCGGGACCGTCCGGACCGTCCGGGACCGCCTGAAACCGCACGGGACCGCCCGGGACCGCCCCGGACCGCCCGGGACCGCCCCGGACCGCCCCTGACCACCCCGGACCGCCCGGGACCGCCCTGGACCGCCCGGGACCGCCCCGGACCGCCCGGGACCGCCCCGGACCGCCCTGGACCGCCCCGGACCGCCCGGGACCACCCGGGACCGCCTGGGACCGCACGGGACCGCCCGGGACCGCCCCGGACCGCCCGGGACCGCCCCGGACCGCCCCTGACCACCCCAGACCGCCCGGGACCGCCCTGGACCGCCCGGGACCGCCCCGGACCGCCCGGGACCGCCCCGGACCGCCCTGGACCGCCACAGACCGCCCGGGACCGCCCGGGACCGCCCAGGACCGCCCCGGACCGCCCGGGACTGCCCGGGACCGCCCCGGACTGCCATGGGCCGCCCGGGACCGCTAGGGACCGCCCGGGACCGCCCGGGACCGCCCGGGACCGTCCGGACCGTCCGGGACCGCCCGGGACCCCCCCGAACCGCCCGGGACCGCCCCGGACCGCCCAGGACCGCCCCGGACCGCCCGGGACCGCCCCGGACCGCCAGGGACCGCCCCGGACCGCCCGGGACCGCCCCGGACCGCCCTGGACCGCCCCGGACCGCCCGGGACCGCCCGGGACCGCCCAGGACCGCCCAGACCGCCCGGGACCGCCCGGGACCGCCCCGGACCGCGACGGACCGCCCGGGACCGCCCGGAACCGCCCGGGACCGCCCGGGACGCCCAGGACCGCCCGGGACCGCCCGGGACCGCCCGAGACCGTCCGGGACCGCCCGGGACCGCCCCGGACCGCCCGGGACCGCCCCGGACCGCCCGGGACTGCCCCGGACCGCCCGGGACCACTCCGGACCGCCCGGGACCGCCCGGGACCGCCCGGGACCGCCCCGGACCGCCCGGGACCGCCCAGGACCGCCCCGGACCGCCCGGGACCGCCCCGGACCGCCCGGGACTGCCCCGGACCGCCCGGGACCGCCCCGGATCGCCCGGGACCGCCCGGGACCGCCCGGCACCACCCTGGACCGCCCGGGACCGCCCAGGACCGCCCCGGACCGCCCGGGACCGCCCCGGACCGCCCGGGACTGCCCCGGACCGCCCGGGACTGCCCCGGACCGCCCGGGACCGCCCGGTACCGCCCCGGACCACCCCGGACCGCCCGGGACTGCCCGGGACCGCCCCGGACCGACCGGGACCGACCCGGACCGCCCGGGACCACCCGGGACCGCCCGGGACCGCCCCGGACCGCCCGGGACCGCCCGGGACCGCCCCGGACCGCCCGGGACCGCCACGGACCGCCCGGGACTGCCCCAGACCGCCCGGGACCGCCCCGGACCGCCCGGGACCGCCCCGGACCGCCCGGGACCGCCCAGGACCGCCCCGGACCGCCCGGGACAGTCCCGGACCGGCCAGGACTGCCCGGGACCGCCCGGGACCGCCCCGGACCGCCCGGGACCGCCCGGGACCGCCCCGGACCGCCACGCACCGCCCGGGACCGCCCGGGACCGCGCGGGACCGCCCGGGACCGCCCGGGACCACCCGGGACCGCCCAGGACCGCCCGGGACCGCCCACGACCGCCCGGGACCGCTCCGGACCGCCCGGGAATGCCCCGGACCACCCGCGACCGCCCGGGACTGCCCGGGACCGCCCGGGACCGCCCGGGACGGCCCGGGACCGCCCGGGACTTCCCTGGACCGCCCGGGACTGCACTGGAACGCTCGGGACCGCCCGGGACCGCCCGGGACCGCCCGGGACCGTCGGGACCGTCCGGGACCGCCCGGGACCGCCCGGGACCGCCCGGGACCGCCCGGGACCGCCCCGGACCGCCCGGGACCGCCCCGGATCGCCTGGGACCGCCCCGGACCGCCCGGGACCGGCCCGGACCGCCTGGGACCGCCCCGGACCGCCCGGGACCGCCCCGGACTGCCCGGGACCGGCCGGTACCGCCCCGGACCGCCCCGGACCGCCCCGGACCGCCACGGACCGCCCGGGACCGCCCGGGACCGCCCAGGACCGCCCAGGACCGCCCGGGACCGCCCGGGACCGCCCGGGACCGCCCGGGACCGCCCCGGACCGCCCGGAACCGCCCGGGACCGCCCGGGACCGCCCCGGACCGCCCGGGACCGCCCTGGACTGCTCGGGACCACCCCGGACTGCCCGGGACCGCCCGGGACCGGCCGGGACCGCCCGGGACCGCCCGTGACCGCCCGGGACCGCCCGGGACCGCCCCGGACCGCCCGGGACCGCCCGGGACCGCCCGGGACCACCCAGGACCGCCCTGGACCGCCCGGGACCGCCCGGGACCGCCCGGGACCGCCCGGGACCGTCCGGACCGTCCGGGACCGCCTGAAACCGCACGGGACCGCCCGGGACCGCCCCGGACCGCCCGGGACCGCCCCGGACCGCCCCTGACCACCCCGGACCGCCCGGGACCGCCCTGGACCGCCCGGGACCGCCCCGGACCGCCCGGGACCGCCCCGGACCGCCCTGGACCGCCACAGACCGCCCGGGACCGCCCGGGACCGCCCAGGACCGCCCCGGACCGCCCGGGACTGCCCGGGACCGCCCCGGACTGCCATGGGCCGCCCGGGACCGCTAGGGACCGCCCGGGACCGCCCGGGACCGCCCGGGACCGTCCGGACCGTCCGGGACCGCCCGGGACCCCCCCGAACCGCCCGGGACCGCCCCGGACCGCCCAGACCGCCCCGGACCGCCCGGGACCGCCCCGGACCGCCAGGGACCGCCCCGGACCGCCCGGGACCGCCCCGGACCGCCCTGGACCGCCCCGGACCGCCCGGGACCGCCCGGGACCGCCCAGGACCGCCCCAGACCGCCCGGGACCGCCCGGGACCGCCCCGGACCGCGACGGACCGCCCGGGACCGCCCGGAACCGCCCGGGACCGCCCGGGACGCCCAGGACCGCCCGGGACCCCGCCCGGGACCGCCCCGGACCGCCCTGGACCGCCCCGGACCGCCCGGGACCGCCCGGGACCGCCCAGGACCGCCCCAGACCGCCCGGGACCGCCCGGGACCGCCCCGGACCGCGACGGACCGCCCGGGACCGCCCGGAACCGCCCGGGACCGCCCGGGACGCCCAGGACCGCCCGGGACCGCCCGGGACCGCCCGGGACCGTCCGGGACCGCCCGGGACCGCCCCGGACCGCCCGGGACCGCCCCGGACCGCCCGGGACTGCCCCGGACCGCCCGGGACCACTCCGGACCGCCCGGGACCGCCCGGGACCGCCCGGGACCGCCCCCGACCGCCCGCGACCGCCCAGGACCGCCCCGGACCGCAGGGGACCGCCCCGGACCGCCCGGGACTGCCCCGGACCGCCCGGGACCGCCCCGGATCGCCCGGGACCGCCCGGGACCGCCCGGCACCACCCTGGACCGCCCGGGACCGCCCAGGACCGCCCCGGACCGCCCGGGACCGCCCCGGACCGCCCGGGACTGCCCCGGACCGCCCGGGACTGCCCCGGACCGCCCGGGACCGCCCGGTACCGCCCCGGACCACCCCGGACCGCCCGGGACTGCCCGGGACCGCCCCGGACCGACCGGGACCGACCCGGACCGCCCGGGACCACCCGGGACCGCCCGGGACCGCCCCGGACCGCCCGGGACCGCCCGGGACCGCCCCGGACCGCCCGGGACCGCCACGGACCGCCCGGGACTGCCCGGGACCGCCCGGGACCGCCCCGGACCGCCCGGGACCGCCCCGGACCGCCCGGGACCGCCCAGGACCGCCCCGGACCGCCCGGGACAGTCCCGGACCGGCCAGGACTGCCCGGGACCGCCCGGGACCGCCCCGGACCGCCCGGGACCGCCCGGGACCGCCCCGGACCGCCACGCACCGCCCGGGACCGCCCGGGACCGCGCGGGACCGCCCGGGACCGCCCGGGACCACCCGGGACCGCCCAGGACTGCCCGGGACCGCCCACGACCGCCCGGGACCGCTCCGGACCGCCCGGGAATGCCCCGGACCACCCGCGACCGCCCGGGACTGCCCGGGACCGCCCGGGACCGCCCGGGACGGCCCGGGACCGCCCGGGACTTCCCTGGACCGCCCGGGACTGCACTGGAACGCTCGGGACCGCCCGGGACCGCCCGGGACCGCCCGGGACCGTCGGGACCATCCGGGACCGCCCGGGACCGCCCGGGACCACCTGGGACCGCCCGGGACCGCCCGGGACGGCCCGGGACCGCCCGGGACTGCCCTGGACTGCCCGGGACTGCCCTGGAACGCTCGGGACCGCCCGGGACCGCACGGGACCGCCCGGGACCGTCGGGACCGTCCAGGACCGCCGGGACTGCCCGGGACCGCCCGGGACCGCCCGGGACCGCCCCGGACCGCCCGGGACCGCCCCGGACCGCCCGGGACCGCCCCGGACCGCCTGGGACCGCCCCGGACTGCCCGGGACCGCCCCAGACCGCCTGGGACCGCCCCGGACCGCCCGGGACCGCCCCGGACCGCCCCGGACCGCCCGAGACCGCCCGGGGCCGCCCAGGACCGCCCGGGACCGACCCGGACCGCCCGGGACCGACCCGGACCGCCCGGGACCGCCCGGGACCGCCCGGGACTGCCCCAGACCGCCCGGGACCGCCCAGGACCGCCCCGGACCACCCGGTACCGCCCCGGACCGCCCGGGACTGCCCCTTACCGCCCGGGACCGCGCCGGATCGCCCGGGACCGCCCCGGACCGCCCGGGACTGCCCAGGACCGCCCCGGACCGCCCGGGACCGCCCCGGACCGCACGGGACCGCCCGGGACCGCCCCGGACCGCCACGGACCGCCCGGGACCGCCCGGGACCGCCCGGGACCGCCCGGGACCGCCCGGGACCGCCCGGGACCGCCCGGGACCACCCGGGACCGCCCAGGACCGCCTGGGACCACCCACGACTGCCCGGGACCGCCCCGGACCGCCCGGGAACGCCCCAGACCACCCGGGACCGCCCGGGACCGCCCGGGACCACCCGGGACCGCCCGGGACCGCCCGGGACCGCCCGGGACGGCCCGGGACCGCCCGGGACTGCCCTGGACCGCCCGGGACTGCACTGGAACGCTCGGGACTGCCCGGGTCCGCCCGGGACCGCCCAGGGACCGCCCGGGACCGCCCGGGACCGCCCGGGACCGCCCGGGACGGCCCGGGACCGCCCGGGACTGCCCTGGACCGCCCGTGACTGCCCTGGAACGCTCGGGACCGCCCGGGACTGCCCGGGACCGCCCGGGACCGTCGGGACTGACTGGGACCGCCCGGGACCGCCCGGGACCGCCTGGGACCGCCCGGGACCGCCCCGGACCGCCCGGGACCGCCCCGGACCGCCCGGGACCGCCCCGGACCGCCTGGGACCGCCCCGGACCGCCCGGGACTGCCCCGGACCGCCCGGGACCGCCCCGGACCGCCCGGGACCGCCCGGGACCGCCCGGGACCGCCCCGGTCCGCCCGGGACCGCCCAGGACCGCCCCGGACCGCCCGGGACCGCCCCGGACCGCCCGGGACTGCCCCGGACCGCCCGGGACTGTCCAGGACCGCCCGGGACCGCCCCGGACCGCCCGGGACCGCCCGGGACCACCCCGGACCGCCACGGACCGCCCGGGACCGCCCGGGACCGCCCGGGACTGCCCGGGACCGCCCGGGACCGCCCGGGACCGCCCAGGACCGCCCAGGACCGCCCGGGACCGCCCGGGACCGCCCCGGATTGCCACGGACCGCCGGGGACCGCCCGGGACCGCCCGGGACTGCCCGGGACCGCCCGGGACCACCCGGGACCGCCCGGGACCGCCCGGGACCGCCCCAGACCGCCCGGGACCGCCCGGGACCGCCCGGGACCGCCCGGGACCGCCCGGGACGGCCCGGGACCGCCCGGGACTGCCCTGGACCGCCCGGGACTGCCCTGGAACGCTCGGGACCGCCCGGGACCGCCCCAGACTGCCCGGGACCGCCCCGGACCGCCCGGGACCGCCCCGGACCGCCTGGGACCGCCCCGGACCGCCCGGGACCGCCCCGGACCGCCTGGGACCGCCCTGGACCGCCTGGGACCGCCCCGGACTGCCCGGGACCGCCCGGGACCGCCCGGGACCGCCCGGGACCGCCCGGGACGGCCCGGGACCGCCCGGGACTGCCCTGGACCGCCCGGGACTGCCCTGGAATGCTCGGCACCGCCCGGGACCGCCCCAGACCGCCCGGGACCGCCCCGGACCGCCCGGGACCGCCCCGGACCGCCTGGGACCGCCCCGACCGCCCGGGACTGCCCCGGACCGCCTGGGACCGCCCCGGACCGCCCGGGACCGCCCCGAACTGCCCGGGACCGCCCGGTACCGCCCCGGACCGCCCCGGACTGCCCAGGACCGCCCGGGACCGCCCCGGACCGCCCGGGACCGACCCGGACCGCCCGGGACCGCCCCGGACCGCCCCGGACTGCCCCGGACCGCCCGGGACCGCCCCGGACCGCCCGGGACCGCCCGGGACCGCCCGGGACCGCCCCGGACCGCCCGGGACCGCCCAGGACCGCCCCGGACCGCCCGGGACCGCCCCGGACCGCCTGGGACTGCCCCGGACCGCCCGGGACCGCCCCGGACCGCCCGGGACCTCCCGGGACCGCCCGGGACCGCCCGGGACCGCCCGGGACCGTCCGGACCGTCCGGGACCGCCCGGGACCGCACGGGACCGCCCCGGACCACCCGGGACCGCCCCGGACCGCCCAGGACCGCCCCAGACCGCCCGGGACCGCCCGGGACCGCCCCGGATTGCCACGGACCGCCCGGGACCGCCCGGGACAGCCCGGGACTGCCCGGGACCGCCCGGGACCACCCGGGACCGCCCGGGACCGCCCGGGACGCCCCGGACCGCCCGGGACCGCCCCGGACCACCCTGGACCGCCCCGGACCACCCGGGACTGCCCCGGACCACCCTGGACCGCCCCGGACCGCCCGGGACCGCCCGGGACCGCCCAGGACCGCCCCGGACCGCCCGGGACCGCCCGGGACCGCCCCGGATTGCCACGGACCGCCCGACCGCCCGGGACCGCCCCGGATTGCCACGGACCGCCCGGGACCGCCCGGGACCGCCCGGGACTGCCCGAGACCGCCCGGGACCACCCGGGACTGCCCTGGACCGCCCGTGACTGCCCTGGAACGCTCGGGACCGCCCGGGACTGCCCGGGACCGCCCGGGACCGTCGGGACTGACTGGGACCGCCCGGGACCGCCCGGGACCGCCTGGGACCGCCCGGGACCGCCCCGGACCGCCCGGGACCGCCCCGGACCGCCCGGGACCGCCCCGGACCGCCTGGGACCGCCCCGGACCGCCCGGGACTGCCCCGGACCGCCCGGACCGCCCCGGACCGCCCGGGACCGCCCGGGACCGCCCGGGACCGCCCCGGTCCGCCCGGGACCGCCCAGGACCGCCCCGGACCGCCCGGGACCGCCCGGACCGCCCGGGACTGCCCCGGACCGCCCGGGACTGTCCAGGACCGCCCGGGACCGCCCCGGACCGCCCGGGACCGCCCGGGACCACCCCGGACCGCCACGGACCGCCCGGGACCGCCCGGGACCGCCCGGGACTGCCCGGGACCGCCCGGGACCGCCCGGGACCGCCCAGGACCGCCCAGGACCGCCCGGGACCGCCCGGGACCGCCCCGGATTGCCACGGACCGCCGGGGACCGCCCGGGACCGCCCGGGACTGCCCGGGACCGCCCGGGACCACCCGGGACCGCCCGGGACCGCCCGGGACCGCCCCAGACCGCCCGGGACCGCCCGGGACCGCCCGGGACCGCCCGGGACCGCCCGGACGGCCCGGGACCGCCCGGGACTGCCCTGGACCGCCCGGGACTGCCCTGGAACGCTCGGGACCGCCCGGGACCGCCCCAGACTGCCCGGGACCGCCCCGGACCGCCCGGGACCGCCCCGGACCGCCTGGGACCGCCCCGGACCGCCCGGGACCGCCCCGGACCGCCTGGGACCGCCCTGGACCGCCTGGGACCGCCCCGGACTGCCCGGGACCGCCCGGGACCGCCCGGGACCGCCCGGGACCGCCCGGGACGGCCCGGGACCGCCCGGGACTGCCCTGGACCGCCCGGGACTGCCCTGGAATGCTCGGCACCGCCCGGGACCGCCCCAGACCGCCCGGGACCGCCCCGGACCGCCCGGGACCGCCCCGGACCGCCTGGGACCGCCCCGACCGCCCGGGACTGCCCCGGACCGCCTGGGACCGCCCCGGACCGCCCGGGACCGCCCCGAACTGCCCGGGACCGCCCGGTACCGCCCCGGACCGCCCCGGACTGCCCAGGACCGCCCGGGACCGCCCCGGACCGCCCGGGACCGACCCGGACCGCCCGGGACCGCCCCGGACCGCCCCGGACTGCCCCGGACCGCCCGGGACCGCCCCGGACCGCCCGGGACCGCCCGGGACCGCCCGGGACCGCCCCGGACCGCCCGGGACCGCCCAGGACCGCCCCGGACCGCCCGGGACCGCCCCGGACCGCCTGGGACTGCCCCGGACCGCCCGGGACCGCCCCGGACCGCCCGGGACCTCCCGGGACCGCCCGGGACCGCCCGGGACCGCCCGGGACCGTCCGGACCGTCCGGGACCGCCCGGGACCGCACGGGACCGCCCCGGACCACCCGGGACCGCCCCGGACCGCCCAGGACCGCCCCAGACCGCCCGGGACCGCCCGGGACCGCCCCGGATTGCCACGGACCGCCCGGGACCGCCCGGGACAGCCCGGGACTGCCCGGGACCGCCCGGGACCACCCGGGACCGCCCGGGACCGCCCGGGACGCCCCGGACCGCCCGGGACCGCCCCGGACCACCCTGGACCGCCCCGGACCACCCGGGACTGCCCCGGACCACCCTGGACCGCCCCGGACCGCCCGGGACCGCCCGGGACCGCCCAGGACCGCCCCGGACCGCCCGGGACCGCCCGGGACCGCCCCGGATTGCCACGGACCGCCCGGGACCGCCCGGGACCGCCCCGGATTGCCACGGACCGCCCGGGACCGCCCGGGACCGCCCGGGACTGCCCGAGACCGCCCGGGACCACCCGGGACCGCCCGGGACCGCCCGGGACCGCCCCGGATCGCCTGGGACCGCCCGGGACCGCCCGGGACCGCCCGGGACCGCCCGGGACCGTCCGGGACCGCCCGGGACCGCCCCGGACTGCCTGGGACCGCCCCGGACCGCCCAGGACCGCCCTGGACCACCCGGGACCGCCCGGGACCGCCCGGGACCACCCGGGACCGCCCGGGACGGCCCGGGACCACCCGGGACTACCCTGGACCGCCCGGGACTGCCCTGGAACGCTCGGGACCGCCCGGGACCGCCCGGGACCGCCGGGACCGTCGAGACCATCCGGGACCGCCCGGGACCACCCGGGACCGCCCGGGACCGCCCGGGACCGCCCGGGACCGCCCCGGACCGCCCGGACCGCCCCGGACCGCCCGGGACCGCCCCGGACCGCCTGGGACCGCCCCGGACCGCCCGGGACCGCCACGGACCGCCTGGGACCGCCCCGGACCGCCCGGGACCGCCCCGGACTGCCTGGGACCGCCCGGTACCGCCCCGGACCGCCCCGGACCGCCCGGGGACCGCCCGGGACCGCCCCGGACCGCCCGGGACCGACCCGGACCGCCCGGGACCGCCCCGGACCGCCCGGGACTGCCCCGGACCGCCCGGGACCGCCCCGGACCGCCCGGGACCGCCCAGGACCGCCCGGGACCGCCCCGGTCCGCCCGGACCGCCCAGGACCGCCCCTGGACCGCCCGGGACCGCACCGGACCGCCCGGGACTGCCCCGGACCGCCCGTGACCGCCCCAGACCGCCCGGGACCGCCCCGGACCGCCCGGGACAGCCCGGACCGGCCGGGACCGTCCGGGACCGCCCGGGACCGCCCCGGACCGCCCGGGACCGCCCGGACCGCCCGGACCGCCACGGACCGCCCGGGACCGCCCGGGACCGCCCGGGACCGCCCGGGACCGCCCGGGAACGCCCGGGACCGCCGCGGATTGCCACGGACCGCCCGGGACCGCCCGGGACCGCACGGGACCGCCCGGACCGCCCGGGACCGCCCCGGACCGCCCAGGACCGCCCCAGACCGCCCGGGACCGCCCGGGACCGCCCCGGATTGCCACGGACCGCCCGGGACCGCCCGGGACAGCCCGGGACTGCCCGGGACCGCCCGGGACCACCCGGGACCGCCCGGGACCGCCCGGGACGCCCCGGACCGCCCGGGACCGCCCCGGACCACCGGGACCGCCCCGGACCACCCGGGACCGCCTCGGACCACCCTGACCGCCCCGGACCGCCCGGGACCGCCCAGGACCGCCCCGGACCCGCCGGGACCGCCCGGGACCGCCCCGGATTGCCACGGACCGCCCAGGACCGCCCGGGACCGCCCGGGACTGCCCGGACCGCCCGGGACCACCCGGGACCGCCCGGGACCGCCCGGGACCGCCCCGAATCGCCTGGGACCGCCCGGGACCGCCGGGAGCGGGACCGCCGCGCACCGTCCCGGGACCGCCCGGGACCGCCCGGGACCGCCCCGGACCGCCCGGGACCGACCCGGACCGCCCGGGACCGCCCCGGACCGCCCGGACTGCCCCGGACCGCCCGGGACCGCCCCGGACCGCCCGGACCGCCGGGGCCGCCCGGAACCGCCCCGGACCGCCCGGGACCGCCCAGGACCGCCCCGGACCGCCCGGACGCCCGGACCGCCTGGGACTGCCCCGACCGCCCGGGACCGCCCCGGACCCGCCCGGGACCGCCCGGGACCGCCCGGGACCGCCCGGGACCGCCCGGGACCGTCCGGACCGTCCGGGACCGCCCGGGACCGCACGGGACCGCCCCGGACCACCCGGGACCGCCCCGGACCGCCCAGGACCGCCCCAGACCGCCCGGGACCGCCCGGGACCGCCCCGGATTGCCACGGACCGCCCGGGACCGCCCGGGACAGCCCGGGACTGCCCGGGACCGCCCGGGACCACCCGGGACCGCCCGGGACCGCCCGGGACGCCCCGGACCGCCCGGGACCGCCCCGGGACCGCCCAGGACCGCCCCGGACCGCCCGGGACCGCCCGGAACCGCCCCGGATTGCCACGGACCGCCCGGGACCGCCCGGGACCGCCCGGGACTGCCCGAGACCGCCCGGGACCACCCGGGACCGCCCGGGACCGCCCGGGACCGCCCCGGATCGCCTGGGACCGCCCGGGACCGCCCGGGACCGCCCGGGACCGCCCGGGACCGTCCGGGACCGCCCGGGACTGCCCCGGACTGCCCGGGACCGCCCCGGACCGCCCAGGACCGCCCTGGACCACCCGGGACCGCCCGGGACCGCCCGGGACCACCCGGGACCGCCCGGGACGGCCCGGGACCACCCGGGACTACCCTGGACCGCCCGGGACTGCCCGGGAACGCTCGGGTCCGCCCGGGACCGCCCGGGACCGCCCGGGACCGTCGGGACCATCCGGGACCGCCCGGGACTACCCGGGACCGCCCGGGACCGCCCGGGACCGCCCGGGACCGCCCCGGACCGCCCGGGACCGCCCCGGACCGCCCGGGACCGCCCCGGACCGCCTGGGACCGCCCCGGACCGCCCGGGACCGCCACGGACCGCCTGGGACCGCCCCGGACCACCCGGGACCGCCCCGGACCGCCCGGGACCGCCCGGGACCGCCCCGGATTGCCACGGACCGCCCGGGACCGCCCGGGACAGCCCGGGACTGCCCGGGACCGCCCGGGACCACCCGGGACCGCCCGGGACCGCCCGGGACGCCCCGGACCGCCCGGGACCGCCCCGGACCACCCTGGACCGCCCCGGACCACCCGGGACCGCCCCGGACCACCCTGGACCGCCCCGGACCGCCCGGGACCGCCCGGGACCGCCCAGGACCGCCCCGGACCGCCCGGGACCGCCCGGGACCGCCCCGGATTGCCCCGGACCGCCCGGGACCGCCCGGGACCGCCCGGGACTGCCCGGGACCGCCCGGGACCACCCGGGACCGCCCGGGACCGCCCGGGACCGCCCCGAATCGCCTGGGACCGCCCGGGACCGCCCGGGACCGCCCGGGACCACCCGGGACCGTCCGGGACCGCCCGGGACCGCCCGGGACCGCCCCGGACCGCCCGGGACCGACCCGGACCGCCCGGGACCGCCCCGGACCGCCCCGGACTGCCCCGGACCGCCCGGGACCGCCCGGACCGCCCGGGACCGCCCGGGACCGCCCGGGACCGCCCCGGACCGCCCGGGACCGCCCAGGACCGCCCCGGACCGCCCGGGACCGCCCCGGACCGCCCGGGACTGCCCCGGACCGCCCGGGACCGCCCCAGACCGCCCGGGACCGCCCGGGACCGCCCGGGACCGCCCGGGACCGCCCGGGACCGTCCGGACCGTCCGGGACCGCCCGGGACCGCACGGGACCGCCCCGGACCACCCGGGACCGCCCCGGACCGCCCAGGACCGCCCCAGACCGCCCGGGACCGCCCGGGACCGCCCCGGATTGCCACGAACCGCCCGGGACCGCCCGGGACAGCCCGGGACTGCCCGGGACCGCCCGGGACCACCCGGGACCGCCCGGGACCGCCCGGGACGCCCCGGACCGCCCGGGACCGCCCCGGACCACCCTGGACCGCCCCGGACCACCCGGGACTGCCCCGGACCACCCTGGACCGCCCCGGACCGCCCGGGACCGCCCCGGACCGCCCAGGACCGCCCCGGACCGCCCGGGACCGCCCGGGACCGCCCCGGATTGCCACGGACCGCCCGGGACCGCCCGGGACCGCCCGGGACTGCCCGAGACCGCCCGGGACCACCCGGGACCGCCCGGGACCGCCCGGGACCGCCCCGGATCGCCTGGGACCGCCCAGGACCGCCCGGGACCGCCCTGGACCGCCCGGGACCGTCCGGGACCGCCCGGGACCGCCCCGGACTGCCCGGGACCGCCCCGGACCGCCCAGGACCGCCCTGGACCACCCGGGACCGCCCGGGACCGCCCGGGACCACCCGGGACCGCCCGGGACGGCCCGGGACCACCCGGGACTACCCTGGACCGCCCGGGACTGCCCTGGAACGCTCGGGACCGCCCGGGACCGCCCGGGACCGCCCGGGACCGTCGGGACCATCCGGGACCGCCCGGGACCACCCGGGACCGCCCGGGACCGCCCGGGACCGCCCGGGACCGCCCCGGACCGCCCGGGACCGCCCCGGACCGCCCGGGACCGCCCCGGACCGCCTGGGACCGCCCCGGACCGCCCGGGACCGCCACGGACCGCCTGGGACCGCCCCGGACCGCCCGGGACCGCCCCGGACTGCCCGGGACCGCCCGGTACTGCCCCGAACCGCCCCGGACCGCCCGGGACCGCCCGGGACCGCCCCGGACCGCCCGGGACCGACCCGGACCGCCCGGGACCGCCCCGGACCGCCCGGGACTGCCCCGGACCGCCCGGGACCGCCCCGGACCGCCCGGGACCGCCCAGGACCGCCCGGGACCGCCCCGGTCCGCCCGGGACCGCCCAGGACCGCCCTGGACCGCCCGGGACCGCACCGGACCGCCCGGGACTGCCCCGGACCGCCCGGGACCGCCCCAGACCGCCCGGGACCGCCCCGGACCGCCCGTGACCGCCCAGGACCGCCCCAGACCGCCCGGGACAGCCCCGGACCGGCCGGGACCGTCCGGGACCGCCCGGGACCGCCCCGGACCGCCCGGGACCGCCCGGGACCGCCCCGGACCGCCACGGACCGCCCGGGACCGCCCGGGACCGCCCGGGACTGCCCGGGACCGCCCGGGACCGTCCGGACCGTCCGGGACCGCCCGGGACCGCACGGGACCGCCCCGGACCACCCGGGACCGCCCCGGACCGCCCAGGACCGCCCCAGACCACCCGGGACCGCCCGGGACCGCCCCGGATTGCCACGGACCGCCCGGGACCGCCCGGGACAGCCCGGGACTGCCCGGGACCGCCCGGGACCACCCGGGACCGCCCGGGACCGCCCGGGACGCCCCGGACCGCCCGGGACCGCCCCGGACCACCCTGGACCGCCCCGGACCACCCGGGACTGCCCCGGACCACCCTGGACCGCCCCGGACCGCCCGGGACCGCCCGGGACCGCCCAGGACCGCCCCGGACCGCCCGGGACCGCCCGGGACCGCCCCGGATTGCCACGGACCGCCCGGGACCGCCCGGGACCGCCCGGGACTGCCCGAGACCGCCCGGGACCACCCGGGACCGCCCGGGACCGCCCGGGACCGCCCCGGATCGCCTGGGACCGCCCAGGACCGCCCGGGACCGCCCGGGACCGCCCGGGACCGTCCGGGACCGCCCGGGACCGCCCCGGACTGCCCGGGACCGCCCCGGACCGCCCAGGACCGCCCTGGACCACCCGGGACCGCCCGGGACCGCCCGGGACCACCCGGGACCGCCCGGGACGGCCCGGGACCACCCGGGACTACCCTGCACCGCCCGGGACTGCCCTGGAACGCTCGGGACCGCCCGGGACCGCCCGGGACCGCCCGGGACCGTCGGGACCATCCGGGAAGGCCCGGGACCACCCGGGACCGCCTGGGACCGCCCGGGACCGCCCGGGACCGCCCCGGACCGCCCGGGACCGCCCCGGACCGCCCGGGACCGCCCCGGACCGCCTGGGACCGCCCCGGACCGCCCGGGACCGCCACGGACCGCCTGGGACCGCCCCGGACCGCCCGGGACCGCCCCGGACTGCCCGGGACCGCCCGGTACTGCCCCGGACCGCCCCGGACCGCCCGGGACCGCCCGGGACCGCCCCGGACCGCCCGGGACCGACCCGGACCGCCCGGGACCGCCCCGGACCGCCCGGGACTGCCCCGGACCGCCCGGGACCGCCCCGGACCGCCCGGGACCGCCCAGGACCGCCCGGGACCGCCCCGGTCCGCCCGGGACCGCCCAGGACCGCCCTGGACCGCCCGGGACCGCACCGGACCGCCCGGGACTGCCCCGGACCGCCCGGGACCGCCCCAGACCGCCCGGGACCGCCCCGGACCGCCCGTGACCGCCCAGGACCGCCCCAGACCGCCCGGGACAGCCCCGGACCGGCCGGGACCGTCCGGGACCGCCCGGGACCGCCCCGGACCGCCCGGGACCGCCAGGGACCGCCCCGGACCGCCACGGACCGCCCGGGACCGCCCGGGACCGCCCGGGACCGCTCGGGACCGCCCGGGACCGCCCGGGACCGCCCCGGATTGCCACGGACCGCCCGGGACCGCCCGGGACCGCACGGGACCGCCCCGGACCGCCCGGGACCGCCCCGGACCGCCCAGGACCGCCCCAGACCGCCCGGGACCGCCCGGGACCGCCCCGGATTGCCACGGACCGCCCGGGACCGCCCGGGACAGCCCGGGACTGCCCGGGACCGCCCGGGACCACCCGGGACCGCCCGGGACTGCCCGGGACGCCCCGGACCGCCCGGGACCGCCCCGGACCACCCTGGACCGCCCCGGACCACCCGGGACCGCCCCGGACCACCCTGGACCGCCCCGGACCGCCCGGGACCGCCCGGGACCGCCCAGGACCGCCCCGGACCGCCCGGGACCGCCCGGGACCGCCCCGGATTGCCACGGACCGCCCGGGACCGCCCGGGACCGCCCGGGACTGCCCGGGACCGCCCGGGACCACCCGGGACCGCCCGGGACCGCCCGGGACCGCCCCGAATCGCCTGGGACCGCCCGGGACCGCCCGGGACCGCCCGGGACCGCCCGGGACCGTCCGGGACCGCCCGGGACCGCCCCGGAACGCCCGGGACCGCCCCGGACCGCCCAGGACCGCCCCGGACCACCCGGGACCGCCCGGGACCGCCCGGGACCACCCGGGACCGCCCGGGACGGCCCGGGACCACCCGGGACTACCCTGGACCGCCCGGGACTGCCCTGGAACGCTCGGGACCGCCCGGGACCGCCCGGGACCGCCCGGGACCGTCGGGACCATCCGGGACCGCCCGGGACCACCCGGGACCGCCCGGGACCGCCCGGGACCGCCCGGGACCGCCCCGGACCGCCTGGGACTGCCCCAGACCGCCCGGGACCGCCACGGACCGCCTGGGACCGCCCCGGACCGCCCGGGACCGCCCCGGACTGCCCGGGACCGCCCGGTACCGCCCCGGACCGCCCCGGACCGCCCGGGACCGCCCGGGACCGCCCCGGACCGCCCGGGACCGACCCGGACAGCCCGGGACCGCCCCGGACCGCCCGGGACTGCTCCGGACCGCCCGGGACCGCCCCGGACCGCCCGGGACCGCCCGGGACCGCCCGGGACCGCCCCGGTCCGCCCGGGACCGCCCAGGACCGCCCCGGACCGCCCGGGACCGCACCGGACCGCCCGGGACTGCCCCGGACCGCCCGGGACCGCCCCAGACCGCCCGGGACCGCCCCGGACCGCCCGGGACCGCCCAGGACCGCCGCAGACCGCCCGGGACAGCCCCGGACCGGCCGGGACTGTCCGGGACCGCCCGGGACCGCCCCGGACCGCCCGGGACCGCCCGGGACCGCCCCGGACCGCCACGGACCGCCCGGGACCGCCCGGGACCGCCCGGGACCGCCCGGGACCGCCCGGGACTGCCCGGGACCGCCCTTGACCGCCCCGGATTGCCACGGACCGCCCGGGACCGCCCGGGACCGCCCGGGACCGCCCAGGACCGCCCGGGACCACCCGGGACCGCCCGGGACCGCCCGGGACCGCCCCGGACCGCCCGGGACCGCCCGGGACCGCCCGGGACCGCCCGGGACCGCCCGGGACGGCCCGGGACTGCCCGGGACTGCCCTGGACCGCCCGGGACTGCCCTGGAACGCTTGGGACCGCCCGGGACCGCCCCAGACTGCCCGGGACCGCCCCGGACCGCCCGGGACCGCCCCGGACCGCCTGGGACCGCCCCGGACCGCCCGGGACCGCCTCGGACCGCCTGGGACCGCCCTGGACCGCCCGGGACCGCCCCGGACTGCCCGGGACCGCCCAGGACCGCCCGGGACCGCCCGGGACCGCCCGGGACGGCCCGGGACCGCCCGGGACTGCCCTGGACCGCCCGGGTCTGCCCTGGAACGCTCGGCACCGCCCGGGACCGCCCCAGACCGCCCGGGACCGCCCCGGACCGCCCAGGACCGCCCCGGACCGCCTGGGACCGCCCCGACCGCCCGGGACCGCCCCGGACCGCCTGGGACCGCCCCGGACCGCCCGGGACCGCCCGGGACCGCCCGGGACCGCCCCGGATCGCCTGGGACCGCCCGGGACCGCCGGGGACCGCCCGGGACCGCCCGGGACCGTCCGGGACCGCCCGGGACCGCCCCGGACTGCCCGGGACCGCCCCGGACCGCCCAGGACCGCCCCGGACCACCCGCGACCGCCCGGGACCGCCCGGGACCACCCGGGACCGACCGGGACGGCCCGGGACCACCCGGGACTACCCTGGACCGCCCGGGACTGCCCTGGAACGCTCGGGACCGCCCGGGACCGCCCGGGACCGCCCGGGACCGTCGGGACCATCCGGGACCGCCCGGGACCACCCGGGACCGCCCGGGACCGCCCGGGACCGCCCGGGACCGCCCCGGACCGCCCGGGACCGCCCCGGACCGCCCAGGACCGCCCCGGACCGCCTGGGACCACCCCGGACCGCCCGGGACCGCCACGGACCGCCTGGGACCGCCCCGGACCGCCCGGGACCGCCCCGGACTGCCCGGGACCGCCCGGTACCGCCCCGGACCGCCCCGGACCGCCCGGGACCGCCCGGGACCGCCCCGGACCGCCCGGGACCGACCCGGACCGCCCGGGACTGCCCCGGACCGCCCGGGACTGCCCCGGACCGCCCGGGACCGCCCCGGACCGCCCGGGACCGCCCAGGACCGCCCGGGACCGCCCCGGTCCGCCCGGGACCGCCCAGGACCGCCCCGGACCGCCCGGGACCGCACCGGACCGCCCGGGACTGCCCCGGACCGCCCGGGACCGCCCCAGACCGCCCGGGACCGCCCCGGACCGCCCGGGACCGCCCAGGACCGCCCCAGACCGCCCGGGACAGCCCCGGACCGGCCGGGACTGTCCGGGACCGCCCGGGACCGCCCCGGACCGCTCGGGACCGCCCGGGACCGCCCCGGACCGCCACGGACCGCCTGGGACCGCCCGGGACCGCCCGGGACCGCCCGGGACCGCCCGGGACCGCCCGGGACCGCCCGGGACCGCCCCGGATTGCCACGGACCGCCCGGGACCGCCCGGGACCACACGGGACCGCCCCGGACCGCCCGGGACCGCCCCGGACCGCCCAGGACCGCCCCAGACCGCCCGGGACCGCCCGGGACCGCCCCGGATTGCCACGGACCGCCCGGGACCGCCCGGGACAGCCCGGGACTGCCCGGGACCGCCCGGGAGCACCCGGGACCGCCCGGGACCGCCCGGGACGCCCCGGACCGCCCGGGACCGCCCCGGACCACCCTGGACCGCCCCGGACCACCCGGGACCGCCCCGGACCACCCTGGACCGCCCCGGACCGCCCGGGACCGCCCGGGACCGCCCAGGACCGCCCCGGACCGCCCGGGACCGCCCGGGACCGCCCCGGATTGCCACGGACCGCCCGGGACCGCCCGGGACCGCCCGGGACTGCCCGGGACCGCCCGGGACCACCCGGGACCGCCCGGGACCGCCCGGGACCGCCCCGGATCGCCTGGGACCGCCCGGGACCGCCCGGGACCGCCCGGGACCGCCCGGGACCGTCCGGGACCGCCCGGGACCGCCCCGGACTGCCCGGGACCGCCCCGGACCGCCCAGGACCGCCCCGGACCACCCGGGACCGCCCGGGACCGCCCGGGACCACCCGGGACCGCCCGGGACGGCCCGGGACCACCCGGGACTACCCTGGACCGCCCGGGACTGCCCTGGAACGCTCGGGACCGCCCGGGACCGCCCGGGACCGCCCGGGACCGTCGGGACCATCCGGGACCGCCCGGGACCACCCGGGACCGCCCGGGACCGCCCGGGACCGCCCGGGACCGCCCCGGCCCGCCCGGGACCGCCCCGGACCGGCCGGGACCGCCCCGGACCGCCTGGGACCGCCCCAGACCGCCCGGGACCGCCACGGACCGCCTGGGACCGCCCCGGACCGCCCGGGACCGCCCCGGACTGCCCGGGACCGCCCGGTACCGCCCCGGACCGCCCCGGACCGCCCGGGACCGCCCGGGACCGCCCCGGACCGCCCGGGACCGACCCGGACCGCCCGGGACCGCCCCGGACCGCCCGGGACTGCCCCGTACCGCCCGGTACCGCCCCGGACCGCCCGGAACCGCCCGGGACCGCCCGGGACCGCCCCGGTCCGCCCGGGACCGCCCAGGACCGCCCCGGACCGCCCGGGACCGCACCGGACCGCCCGGGACTGCCCCGGACCGCCCGGGACCACCCCAGACCGCCCGGGACCGCCCCGGACCGCCCGGGACCGCCCAGGACCGCCCCAGACCGCCCGGGACAGCCCTGGACCGGCCGGGACTGTCCGGGACCGCCCGGGACCGCCCCGGACCGCCCGGGACCGCCCGGGACCGCCCCGGACCGCCACGGACCGCCCGGGACCGCCCGGGACCGCCCGGGACCGCCCGGGACCGCCCAGGACCGCCCGGGACCGCCCCGGACCGCCCGGGCCCGCCCGGGACCGCCCGGGACCGCCCGGGACCGCCCGGGACGGCCCGGGACCGCCCGGGACTGCCCTGGACCGCCCGGGACTGCCCTGGAACGCTTGGGACCGCCCGGGACCGCCCCAGACTGCCCGGGACCGCCCCGGACCGCCCGGGACCGCCCCGGACCGCCTGGGACCGCCCCGGACCGCCCGGGACCGCCCCGGACCGCCTGGGACCGCCCTGGACCGCCCGGGACCGCCCCGGACTGCCCGTGACCGCCCGGGACCGCCCGGGACCGCCCGGGACCGCCCGGGACGGCCCGGGACCGCCCGGGACTGCCCTGGACCGCCCGGGTCTGCCCTGGAACGCTCGGCACCGCCCGGGACCGCCCCAGACCGCCCGGGACCGCCCCGGACCGCCCAGGACCGCCCCGGACCGCCTGGGACCGCCCCGACCGCCCGGGACCGCCCCGGACCGCCTGGGACCGCCCCGGACCGCCCGGGACCGCCCGGGACCGCCCGGGACCGCCCCGGATCGCCTGGGACCGCCCGGGACCGCCGGGGACCGCCCGGGACCGCCCGGGACCGTCCGGGACCGCCCGGGACCGCCCCGGACTGCCCGGGACCGCCCCGGACCGCCCAGGACCGCCCCGGACCACCCGCGACCGCCCGGGACCGCCCGGGACCACCCGGGACCGCCCGGGACGGCCCGGGACCACCCGGGACTACCCTGGACCGCCCGGGACTGCCCTGGAACGCTCGGGACCGCCCGGGACCGCCCGGGACCGCCCGGGACCGTCGGGACCATCCGGGACCGCCCGGGACCACCCGGGACCGCCCGGAACCGCCCGGGACCGCCCGGGACCGCCCCGGACCGCCCGGGACCGCCCCGGACCGCCCGGGACCGCCCCGGACCGCCTCGGACCGCCCCGGACCGCCCGGGACCACCACGGACCGCCTGGGACCGCCCCGGACCGCCGGGGACCGCCCCGGACTGCCCGGGACCGCCCGGTACCGCCCCGGACCGCCCCGGACCGCCCGGAACCGCCCGGGACCGCCCCGGACCGCCCGGGACCGACCCGGACCGCCCGGGACCGCCCCGGACCGCCCGGGACTGCCCCGGACCGCCCGGGACCGCCCCGGACCGCCCGGGACCGGCCAGGACCGCCCGGGACCGCCCCGGTCCGCCCGGGACCGCCCAGGACCGCCCCGGACCGCCCGGGACCGCACTGGACCGCCCGGGACTGCCCCGGACCGCCCGGGACCGCCCCAGACCGCCCGGGACCGCCCCGGACCGCCCGGGACCGCCCAGGACCGCCCCAGACCGCCCGGGACAGCCCGGACCGGCCGGGACTGTCCGGGACCGCCCGGAACCGCCCCGGACCGCCCGGGACCGCCCGGGACCGCCCCGGACCGCCACGGACCGCCCGGGACCGCCCGGGACCGCCCGGGACCGCCCGGGACCGCCCGGGACCGCCCGGATTGCCACGGACCGCCCGGGACCGCCCGGGACCGCACGGGACCGCCCGGACCGCCCGGGACCGCCCCGGACCGCCCAGGACCGCCCCAGACCGCCCGGGACCGCCCGGGACCGCCCCGGATTGCCACGGACCGCCCGGGACCGCCCGGGACAGCCCGGGACTGCCCGGGACCGCCCGGGACCACCCGGGACCGCCCGGGACCGCCCGGGACGCCCCGGACCGCCCGGGACCGCCCCGGACCACCCTGGACCGCCCCGGACCACCCGGGACCGCCCCGGACCACCCTGGACCGCCCCGGACCGCCCGGGACCGCCCGGGACCGCCCAGGACCGCCCCGGACCGCCCGGGACCGCCCGGGACCGCCCCGGATTGCCACGGACCGCCCGGGACCGCCCGGGACCGCCCGGGACTGCCCGAGACCGCCCGGGACCACCCGGGACCGCCCGGGACCATCCCGGGACCGCCCCGGATCGCCTGGGACCGCCCGGGACCGCCCGGGACCGCCCGGGACCGCCCGGGACCGTCCGGGACCGCCCGGGACCGCCCCGGACTGCCCGGGACCGCCCCGGACCGCCCAGGACCGCCCCGGACCACCCGGGACCGCCCGGGACCGCCCGGGACCACCCGGGACCGCCCGGGACGGCCCGGGACCACCCGGGACTACCCTGACCGCCCGGGACTGCCCTGGAACGCTCGGGACCGCCCGGGACCGCCCGGGACCGCCCGGGACCGTCGGGACCATCCGGGACCGCCCGGGACCACCCCGGGACCGCCCGGGACCGCCCGGACCGCCCGGGACCGCCCCGGACCGCCCGGGACCGCCCCGGACCGGCCGGGACCGCCCCGGACCGCCTGGGACCGCCCAGACCGCCCGGGACCGCCACGGACCGCCTGGGACCGCCCCGGACCGCCCGGGACCGCCCGGACTGCCGGGACCGCCCGGAACCGCCCCGGACCGCCCCGGACCGCCCGGGACCGCCCGGGACCGCCCCGGACCGCCCGGGACCGACCCGGACCGCCCGGGACCGCCCCGGACCGCCCGGGACTGCCCCGGCCCGCCCGGGACCGCCCGGACCGCCCGGGACCGCCCGGGACCGCCCGGACCGCCCCGGTCCGCCCGGGACCGCCCAGGACCGCCCCGGACCGCCCGGGACCGCACCGGACCGCCCGGGACTGCCCCGGACCGCCCGGGACCGCCCCAGACCGCCCGGGACCGCCCCGGACCGCCCGGGACCGCCCAGGACCGCCCCAGACCGCCCGGGACAGCCCGGACCGGCCGGGACTGTCCGGGACCGCCCGGGACCGCCCCGGACCGCCCGGGACCGCCCGGGACCGCCCCGGACCGCCACGGACCGCCCGGGACCGCCCGGGACCGCCCGGGACCGCCCGGGACCGCCCGGACCGCCCGGGACCGCCCGTGACCGCCCCGGATTGCCACGGACCGCCCGGGACCGCCCGGGACCGCCCAGGACTGCCCGGGACCGCCCGGGACCACCCGGGACCGCCCGGGACCGCCCGGGACCGCCCCGGACCGCCCGGACCGCCCGGGACCGCCCGGGACCGCCCGGGACCGCCCGGGACGGCCCGGGACCGCCCGGGACTGCCCTGGACCGCCCGGGACTGCCCTGGAACGCTTGGGACCGCCCGGGACCGCCCCAGACTGCCCGGGACCGCCCCGGACCGCCCGGGACCGCCCCGGACCGCCTGGGACCGCCCCGGACCGCCCGGGACCGCCCCGGACCGCCTGGGACCGCCCTGGACCGCCCGGGACCGCCCCGGACTGCCTGGGACCGCCCGGGACTGCCCGGGACCGCCCGGGACCGCCCGGGACGGCCCGGGACCGCCCGGGACTGCCCTGGACCGCCCGGGTCTGCCCTGGAACGCTCGGCACGCCCGGGACCGCCCCAGACCGCCCGGGACCGCCCCGGACCGCCCAGGACCGCCCCGGACCGCCTGGGACCGCCCCGACCGCCCGGGACCGCCCCGGACCGCCTGGGACCGCCCCGGACCGCCCGGGACCGCCCCGGACTGCCCGGGACCGCCCGGGACCGCCCCGGACCGCCTGGGACCGCCCCGACCGCCCGGGACCGCCCCAGACCGCCTGGGACCGCCCCGGACCGCCCGGGACCGCCCCGGACTGCCCGGGACCGCCCGGTACCGCCCCGGACCGCCCCGGACTGCCCGGGACCGCCCGGGACCGACCCGGACCGCCCGGGACCGCCCCGGACCGCCCGGGACTGCCCGGACCGCCCGGGACCGCCCCGGACCGCCCGGGACCGCCCAGGACCGCCCCGGACCACCCGGGACCGCCCCGGACCGCCTGGGACTGCCCCGGACCGCCCGGGACCGCCCCGGACCGCCCGGGACCGCCCGGGACCGCCCGGGACCGCCCGGGACCGCCCGGGACCGTCCGGACCGTCGGGGACCGCCCGGGACCGCACGGGACCGCCCGGGACCGCCCAGGACCGCCCGGGACCGCCCCGGACCACCCGGGACCGCCCTGGACCGCCCGGGACCGCCCCAGACCGCCCGGGACGCCCCGGACCGCCCGGGACCGCCCCGGACCGCCCAGGACCGCCCCAAACCGTCCGGGACCGCCCGGGTCCGCCCCTGATTGCCACGGACCGCCCGGGACCGCCCGGGACAGCCCGGGACTGCCCGGGACCGCCCGGGACCACCCGGGACCGCCCGGGACCGCCCGGGACCGCCCCGGACCGCCCGGGACCGCCTGGGACCGCCCGGGACCGCCCGGGACCGCCCGGGACCGTCCGGGACCGCCCGGGACCGCCCCGGACCGCCCGGGGCCTCCCCGGACCGCCCAGGACCGCCCCGGACCACCCGGGACCGCCCGGGACCGCCCCGGACCGCCCGGGACCGCCCGGGACCGCCCGGGACCGCCCGGGACCGCCCGGGACCGTCCGGACCGTCCGGGACCGCCCGGGACCGCACGGGACCGCCCGGGACCGCCCCGGACCGCCCGGGACCGCCCCGGACCACCCGGGACCGCCCTGGACCGCCCGGGACCGCCCCAGACCGCCCGGGACGCCCCGGACCGCCCGGGACCGCCCCGGACCGCCCAGGAACCGCCCCAAACCGTCCGGGACTGCCCGGGTCCGCCCCGGATTGCCACGGACCGCCCGGGACCGCCCGGGACAGCCCGGGACTGCCCGGGACCGCCCGGGACCACCCGGGACCGCCCGGGACCGCCCGGGACCGCCCCGGACCGCCCGGGACCGCCTGGGACCGCCCGGGATCGCCCGGGACCGCCCGGGACCGTCCGGGACCGCCCGGGACCGCCCCGGACCGCCCGGGGCCTCCCCGGACCGCCCAGGACCGCCCCGGACCACCCGGGACCGCCCGGGACCGCCCGGGACCGCCCGGGACCGCCCGGACGGGCTGGGACCGCCCGGGACTGCCCTGGACCGCCCGGGACTGCCCTGGAACGCTCGGGACCGCCCGGGACCGCCCGGGACCGCCCGGGACCGTCGGGACCGTCCGGGACCGCCTGGGACCGCCCGGGACCGCCCGGGACCGCCCGGGACCGCCCCGGACCGCCCGGGACCGCCCCGGACCGCCTGGGACCGCCCCGGACCGCCCGGGACCGGCCCGGACCGCCTGGGACCGCCCCGGACCGCCCGGGACCGCCCCGGACTGCCCGGGACCGGCCGGTACCGCCCCGGACCGCCCCGGACCGCCCCGGACCGCCACGGACCGCCCGGGACCGCCCGGGACCGCCCAGGACCGCCCAGGACCGCCCGGGACCGCCCCGGACTGCCCGGGACCGGCCGGTACCGCCCCGGACCGCCCCGGACCGCCCGGACCGCCACGGACCGCCCGGGACCGCCCGGGACCGCCCAGGACCGCCCAGGACCGCCCGGGACCGCCCGGGACCGCCCGGGACCGCCCGGGACCGCCCCGGACCGCCCGGGACCGCCCGGGACCGCCCCGGACCGCCCGGGACCGCCCGGGACCGCCCGGGACCGCCCGGGACCGTCCGGACCGTCCGGGACTGCCTGGGACCGCACGGGACCGCCCGGGACCGCCCCGGACCGTCCGGGACAGCCCCAGACCGCCCCTGACCACCCCGGACCGCCCGGGACCGCCCTGGACCGCCCGGGACCGCCCCGGACCGCCCGGGACCGCCCCGGACCGCCCTGGACCGCCCCTGACCGCCCGGGACCGCCCGGGACCGCCTGGGACCGCACGGGACCGCCCGGGACCGCCCCGGACCGCCCGGGACTGCCCCGGACCGCCCCTGACCACCCCGGACCGCCCGGGACCGCCCTGGACCGCCCGGAACCGCCCCGGACCGCCCGGGACCGGCCCCGGACCGCCCGGGACCGCCCGGGACCGCCCAGGACCGCCCCGGACCGCCCGGGACTGCCCGGGACCGCCCCGGACTGCCATGGGCCGCCCGGGACCGCTAGGGACCGCCCGGGACCGCCCAGGACCGCCCCGGACCGCCCGGGACCGCGCCGGACCGCCAGGGACCGCCCCGGACCGCCCGGGACCGCCCCGGACCGCCCTGGACCGCCCCGGACCGCCCGGGACCGCCTGGGACCGCCCAGGACCGCCCCAGACCGCCCGGGACCGCCCGGGACCGCCCCGGACCGCGACGGACCGCCCGGGACCGCCCGGAACCGCCCGGGACCGCCCGGGACGCCCAGGACCGCCCGGGACCGCCCGGGACCGCCCGGGACCGTCCGGGACCGCCCGGGACCGCCCCGGACCGCACGGGACCGCCCCGGACCGCCCGGGACTGCCCCGGACCGCCCGGGACCACTCCGGACCGCCCGGGACCGCCCGGGACCGCCCGGGACCGCCCCGGACCGCCCGGGACCGCCCAGGAACGCCCCGGACCGCCCGGGACCGCCCCGGACCGCCCGGGACTGCCCCGGACCGCCCGGGACCGCCCCGGATCGCCCGGGACCGCCCGGGACCGCCCGGCACCGCCCTGGACCGCCCGGGACCGCCCAGGACCGCCCCGGACCGCCCGGGACCGCCCCGGACTGCCCGGGACCGGCCGGTACCGCCCCGGACCGCCCCGGACCGCCCCGGACCGCCACGGACCGCCCGGGACCGCCCGGGACCGCCCAGGACCGCCCAGGACCGCCCGGGACCGCCCGGGACCGCCCGGGACCGCCCGGGACCGCCCGGGACCGCCCAGGACTGCCCGGGACCGCCCGGGACCACCCGGGACCGCCCGGGACCGCCCGGGACCGCCCCGGACCGCCCGGGACCGCCCGGGACCGCCCGGGACCGCCCGGGACCGCCCCGGGACGGCCCGGGACCGCCCGGGACTGCCCTGGACCGCCCGGGACTGCCCTGGAACGCTTGGGACCGCCCGGGACCGCCCCAGACTGCCCGGGACCGCCCCGGACCGCCCGGGACCCCGCCCCGGACCGCCTGGGACCGCCCCGGACCGCCCGGGACCGCCCCGGGACCGCCCCAGACTGCCCGGGACCGCCCCGGACCGCCCGGGACCGCCCGGACCGCCTGGGACCGCCCGGACCGCCCGGGACCGCCCGGACCGCCTGGGACCGCCCTGGACCGCCCGGGACCGCCCCGGACTGCCCGGGACCGCCCGGGACTGCCCGGGACCGCCCGGGACCGCCCGGGACGGCCCGGGACCGCCCGGGACTGCCCTGGACCGCCCGGGTCTGCCCTGGAAACGCTCGGCACGCCCGGGACCGCCCCAGACCGCCCGGGACTGCCCCGGACCGCCCAGGACCGCCCCGGACCGCCTGGGACCGCCCCGACCGCCCGGGACCGCCCCGGACCGCCTGGGACCGCCCCGGACCGCCCGGGACCGCCCCGGACTGCCCGGGACCGCCCGGGACCGCCCCGGACCGCCTGGGACCGCCCCGACCGCCCGGGACCGCCCCGGACCGCCTGGGACCGCCCCGGACCGCCCGGGACCGCCCCGGACTGCCCGGGACCGCCCGGTACCGCCCCGGACCGCCCCGGACTGGCCCGGGACCGCCCGGGACCGACCCGGACCGCCCGGGACCGCCCCGGACCGCCCGGGACTGCCCCGGACCGCCCGGGACCGCCCGGACCGCCCGGGACCGCCCAGGACCGCCCCGGACCACCCGGGACCGCCCCGGACCGCCTGGGACTGCCCCGGACCGCCCGGGACCGCCCCGGACCGCCCGGGACCGCCCGGGACCGCCCGGGACCGCCCGGGACCGCCCGGGACCGTCCGGACCGTCGGGGACCGCCCGGGACCGCACGGGACCGCCCGGGACCGCCCAGGACCGCCCGGGACCGCCCCGGACCACCCGGGACCGCCCTGGACCGCCCGGGACCGCCCCAGACCGCCCGGGACGCCCCGGACCGCCCGGGACCGCCCCGGACCGCCCAGGACCGCCCAAACCGTCCGGGACCGCCCGGGTCCGCCCCGGATTGCCACGGACCGCCCGGGACCGCCCGGGACAGCCCGGGACTGCCCGGGACCGCCCGGGACCACCCGGGACCGCCCGGGACCGCCCGGGACCGCCCCGGACCGCCCGGGACCGCCTGGGACCGCCCGGGACCGCCCGGGACCGCCCGGGACCGTCCGGGACCGCCCGGGACCGCCCCGGACCGCCCGGGGCCTCCCCGGACCGCCCAGGACCGCCCCGGACCACCCGGGACCGCCCGGGACCGCCCCGGACCGCCCGGGACCGCCCGGGACCGCCCGGGACCGCCCGGGACCGCCCGGGACCGTCCGGACCGTCCGGGACCGCCCGGGACCGCACGGGACCGCCCGGGACCGCCCCGGACCGCCCGGGACCGCCCCGGACCACCCGGGACCGCCCTGGACCGCCCGGGACCGCCCCAGACCGCCCGGGACGCCCCGGACCGCCCGGGACCGCCCCGGACCGCCCAGGACCGCCCCAAACCGTCCGGGACTGCCCGGGTCCGCCCCGGATTGCCACGGACCGCCCGGGACCGCCCGGGACAGCCCGGAACTGCCCGGGACCGCCCGGGACCACCCGGGACCGCCCGGGACCGCCCGGGACCGCCCCGGACCGCCCGGGACCGCCTGGGACCGCCCGGGATCGCCCGGGACCGCCCGGGACCGTCCGGGACCGCCCGGGACCGCCCCGGACCGCCCGGGGCCTCCCCGGACCGCCCAGGACCGCCCCGGACCACCTGGGACCGCCCGGGACCGCCCGGGACCGCCCGGGACCGCCCGGGACGGGCTGGGACCGCCCGGGACTGCCCTGGACCGCCCGGGACTGCCCTGGAACGCTCGGGACCGCCCGGGACCGCCCGGGACCGCCCGGGACCGTCGGGACCGTCCGGGACCGCCTGGGACCGCCCGGGACCGCCCGGGACCGCCCGGGACCGCCCCGGACCGCCCGGGACCGCCCCGGACCGCCTGGGACAGCCCCGGACCGCCCGGGACCGGCCCGGACCGCCTGGGACCGCCCCGGACCGCCCGGGACCGCCCCGGACTGCCCGGGACCGGCCGGTACCGCCCCGGACCGCCCCGGACCGCCCCGGACCGCCACGGACCGCCCGGGACCGCCCGGGACCGCCCAGGACCGCCCAGGACCGCCCGGGACCGCCCGGGACCGCCCGGGACCGCCCGGGACCGCCCCGGACCGCCCGGAACCGCCCGGGACCGCCCGGGACCGCCCCGGACCGCCCGGGACCGCCCTGGACTGCTCGGGACCACCCCGGACTGCCCGGGACCGCCCGGGAACGGCCGGGACCGTCCGGGACCGCCCGTGACCGCCCGGGACCGCCCGGGACCGCCCCGGACCGCCCGGGACCGCCCGGGACCGCCCGGAACCACCCAGGACCGCCCTGGACCGCCCGGGACCGCCCGGGACCGCCCGGGACCGCCCGGGACCGTCCGGACCGTCCGGGACTGCCTGGGACCGCACGGGACCGCCCGGGACCGCCCCGGACCGCCCGGGACCGCCCCAGACCGCCCCTGACCACCCCGGACCGCCCGGGACCGCCCTGGACCGCCCGGGACCGCCCCGGACCGCCCGGGACCGCCCCGGACCGCCCTGGACCGCCCCTGACCGCCCGGGACCGCCCGGGACCGCCTGGGACCGCACGGGACCGCCCGGGACCGCCCCGGACCGCCCGGGACCGCCCCGGACCGCCCCTGACCACCCCGGACCGCCCGGGACCGCCCTGGACCGCCCGGGACCGCCCCGGACCGCCCGGGACCGCCCCGGACCGCCCTGGACCGCCCCGGACCGCCCGGGACCGCCCGGGACCGCCCAGGACCGCCCCGGACCGCCCGGGACTGCCCGGGACCGCCCCGGACTGCCATGGGCCGCCCGGGACCGCTAGGGACCGCCCGGGACCGCCCGGGACCGCCCGGGACCGTCCGGACCGTCCGGGACCGCCCGGGACCCCCCCGAACCGCCCGGGACCGCCCCGGACCGCCCAGGACCGCCCCGGACCGCCCGGGACCGCGCCGGACCGCCAGGGACCGCCCCGGACCGCCCGGGACCGCCCCGGACCGCCCTGGACCGCCCCGGACCGCCCGGGACCGCCTGGGACCGCCCAGGACCGCCCCAGACCGCCCGGGACCGCCCGGGACCGCCCCGGACCGCGACGGACCGCCCGGGACCGCCCGGAACCGCCCGGGACCGCCCGGGACGCCCAGGACCGCCCGGGACCGCCCGGGACCGCCCGGGACCGTCCGGGACCGCCCGGGACCGCCCCGGACCGCCCGGGACCGCCCCGGACCGCCCGGGACTGCCCCGGACCGCCCGGGACCACTCCGGACCGCCCGGGACCGCCCGGGACCGCCCGGGACCGCCCCGGACCGCCCGGGACCGCCCAGGACCGCCCCGGACCGCCCGGGACCGCCCCGGACCGCCCGGGACTGCCCCGGACCGCCCGGGACCGCCCCGGATCGCCCGGGACCGCCCGGGACCGCCCGGCACCGCCCTGGACCGCCCGGGACCGCCCAGGACCGCCCCGGACCGCCCGGGACCGCCCCAGACTGCCCGGGACCGGCCGGTACCGCCCCGGACCGCCCCGGACCGCCCGGGACCGCACGGGACCGCCCGGGACCGCCCCGGACCGCCCGGGACCGCCCCGGACCACCCGGGACCGCCCTGGACCGCCCGGGACCGCCCCAGACCGCCCGGGACGCCCCGGACCGCCCGGGACCGCCCCGGACCGCCCAGGACCGCCCCAAACCGTCCGGGACTGCCCGGGTCCGCCCCGGATTGCCACGGACCGCCCGGGACCGCCCGGGACAGCCCGGGACTGCCCGGGACCGCCCGGGACCACCCGGGACCGCCCGGGACCGCCCGGGACCGCCCCGGACCGCCCGGGACCGCCTGGGACCGCCCGGGATCGCCCGGGACCGCCCGGGACCGTCCGGGACCGCCCGGGACCGCCCCGGACCGCCCGGGGCCTCCCCGGACCGCCCAGGACCGCCCGGGACCGCCCGGGACCGCCCGGGACCGCCCGGGACGGCCCGGGACCGCCCGGGACTGCCCTGGACCGCCCGGGACTGCCCTGGAACGCTTGGGACCGCCCGGGACCGCCCCAGACTGCCCGGGACCGCCCCGGACCGCCCGGGACCGCCCCGGACCGCCTGGGACCGCCCCGGACCGCCCGGGACCGCCCCGGACCGCCTGGGACCGCCCTGGACCGCCCGGGACCGCCCCGGACTGCCCGGGACCGCCCGGGACTGCCCGGGACCGCCCGGGACCGCCCGGGACGGCCCGGGACCGCCCGGGACTGCCCTGGACCGCCCGGGTCTGCCCTGGAACGCTCGGCACGCCCGGGACCGCCCCAGACCGCCCGGGACCGCCCCGGACCGCCCAGGACCGCCCCGGACCGCCTGGGACCGCCCCGACCGCCCGGGACCGCCCCGGACCGCCTGGGACCGCCCCGGACCGCCCGGGACCGCCCCGGACTGCCCGGGACCGCCCGGGACCGCCCCGGACCGCCTGGGACCGCCCCGACCGCCCGGGACCGCCCCGGACCGCCTGGGACCGCCCCGGACCGCCCGGGACCGCCCCGGACTGCCCGGGACCGCCCGGTACCGCCCCGGACCGCCCCGGACTGCCCGGGACCGCCCGGGACCGACCCGGACCGCCCGGGACCGCCCCGGACCGCCCGGGACTGCCCCGGACCGCCCGGGACCGCCCCGGACCGCCCGGGACCGCCCAGGACCGCCCCGGACCACCCGGGACCGCCCCGGACCGCCTGGGACTGCCCCGGACCGCCCGGGACCGCCCCGGACCGCCCGGGACCGCCCGGGACCGCCCGGGACCGCCCGGGACCGCCCGGGACCGTCCGGACCGTCGGGGACCGCCCGGGACCGCACGGGACCGCCCGGGACCGCCCAGGACCGCCCGGGACCGCCCCGGACCACCCGGGACCGCCCTGGACCGCCCGGGACCGCCCCAGACCGCCCGGGACGCCCCGGACCGCCCGGGACCGCCCCGGACCGCCCAGGACCGCCCCAAACCGTCCGGGACCGCCCGGGTCCGCCCGGGACCGCCCCGGACTGCCCGGGACCGCCCGGTACCGCCCCGGACCGCCCCGGACTGCCCGGGACCGCCCGGGACCGACCCGGACCGCCCGGGACCGCCCCGGACCGCCCGGGACTGCCCCGGACCGCCCGGGACCGCCCCGGACCGCCCGGGACCGCCCAGGACCGCCCCGGACCACCCGGGACCGCCCCGGACCGCCTGGGACTGCCCCGGACCGCCCGGGACCGCCCCGGACCGCCCGGGACCGCCCGGGACCGCCCGGGACCGCCCGGGACCGCCCGGGACCGTCCGGACCGTCGGGGACCGCCCGGGACCGCACGGGACCGCCCGGGACCGCCCAGGACCGCCCGGGACCGCCCCGGACCACCCGGGACCGCCCTGGACCGCCCGGGACCGCCCCAGACCGCCCGGGACGCCCCGGACCGCCCGGGACCGCCCCGGACCGCCCAGGACCGCCCCAAACCGTCCGGGACCGCCCGGGTCCGCCCCGGATTGCCACGGACCGCCCGGGACCGCCCGGGACAGCCCGGGACTGCCCGGGACCGCCCGGGACCACCCGGGACCGCCCGGGACCGCCCGGGACCGCCCCGGACCGCCCGGGACCGCCTGGGACCGCCCGGGACCGCCCGGGACCGCCCGGGACCGTCCGGGACCGCCCGGGACCGCCCCGGACCGCCCGGGGCCTCCCCGGACCGCCCAGGACCGCCCCGGACCACCCGGGACCGCCCGGGACCGCCCCGGACCGCCCGGGACCGCCCGGGACCGCCCGGGACCGCCCGGGACCGCCCGGGACCGTCCGGACCGTCCGGGACCGCCCGGGACCGCACGGGACCGCCCGGGACCGCCCCGGACCGCCCGGGACCGCCCCGGACCACCCGGGACCGCCCTGGACCGCCCGGGACCGCCCCAGACCGCCCGGGACGCCCCGGACCGCCCGGGACCGCCCCGGACCGCCCAGGACCGCCCCAAACCGTCCGGGACTGCCCGGGTCCGCCCCGGATTGCCACGGACCGCCCGGGACCGCCCGGGACAGCCCGGGACTGCCCGGGACCGCCCGGACCACCCGGGACCGCCCGGGACCGCCCGGGACCGCCCCGGACCGCCCGGGACCGCCTGGGACCGCCCGGGATCGCCCGGGACCGCCCGGGACCGTCCGGGACCGCCCGGGACCGCCCCGGACCGCCCGGGGCCTCCCCGGACCGCCCAGGACCGCCCCGGACCACCTGGGACCGCCCGGGACCGCCCGGGACCGCCCGGGACCGCCCGGGACGGGCTGGGACCGCCCGGGACTGCCCTGGACCGCCCGGGACTGCCCTGGAACGCTCGGGACCGCCCGGGACCGCCCGGGACCGCCCGGGACCGTCGGGACCGTCCGGGACCGCCTGGGACCGCCCGGGACCGCCCGGGACCGCCCGGGACCGCCCCGGACCGCCCGGGACCGCCCCGGACCGCCTGGGACAGCCCCGGACCGCCCGGGACCGGCCCGGACCGCCTGGGACCGCCCCGGACCGCCCGGGACCGCCCCGGACTGCCCGGGACCGGCCGGTACCGCCCCGGACCGCCCCGGACCGCCCCGGACCGCCACGGACCGCCCGGGACCGCCCGGGACCGCCCAGGACCGCCCAGGACCGCCCGGGACCGCCCGGGACCGCCCGGGACCGCCCGGGACCGCCCCGGACCGCCCGGAACCGCCCGGGACCGCCCGGGACCGCCCCGGACCGCCCGGGACCGCCCTGGACTGCTCGGGACCACCCCGGACTGCCCGGGACCGCCCGGGAACGGCCGGGACCGTCCGGGACCGCCCGTGACCGCCCGGGACCGCCCGGGACCGCCCCGGACCGCCCGGGACCGCCCGGGACCGCCCGGAACCACCCAGGACCGCCCTGGACCGCCCGGGACCGCCCGGGACCGCCCGGGACCGCCCGGGACCGTCCGGACCGTCCGGGACTGCCTGGGACCGCACGGGACTGCCCGGGACCGCCCCGGACCGCCCGGGACCGCCCCAGACCGCCCCTGACCACCCCGGACCGCCCGGGACCGCCCTGGACCGCCCGGGACCGCCCCGGACCGCCCGGGACCGCCCCGGACCGCCCTGGACCGCCCCTGACCGCCCGGGACCGCCCGGGACCGCCTGGGACCGCACGGGACCGCCCGGGACCGCCCCGGACCGCCCGGGACCGCCCCGGACCGCCCCTGACCACCCCGGACCGCCCGGGACCGCCCTGGACCGCCCGGGACCGCCCCGGACCGCCCGGGACCGCCCCGGACCGCCCTGGACCGCCCCGGACCGCCCGGGACCGCCCGGGACCGCCCAGGACCGCCCCGGACCGCCCGGGACTGCCCGGGACCGCCCCGGACTGCCATGGGCCGCCCGGGACCGCTAGGGACCGCCCGGGACCGCCCGGGACCGCCCGGGACCGTCCGGACCGTCCGGGACCGCCCGGGACCCCCCCGAACCGCCCGGGACCGCCCCGGACCGCCCAGGACCGCCCCGGACCGCCCGGGACCGCGCCGGACCGCCAGGGACCGCCCCGGACCGCCCGGGACCGCCCCGGACCGCCCTGGACCGCCCCGGACCGCCCGGGACCGCCTGGGACCGCCCAGGACCGCCCCAGACCGCCCGGGACCGCCCGGGACCGCCCCGGACCGCGACGGACCGCCCGGGACCGCCCGGAACCGCCCGGGACCGCCCGGGACGCCCAGGACCGCCCGGGACCGCCCGGGACCGCCCGGGACCGTCCGGGACCGCCCGGGACCGCCCCGGACCGCCCGGGACCGCCCCGGACCGCCCGGGACTGCCCCGGACCGCCCGGGACCACTCCGGACCGCCCGGGACCGCCCGGGACCGCCCGGGACCGCCCCGGACCGCCCGGGACCGCCCAGGACCGCCCCGGACCGCCCGGGACCGCCCCGGACCGCCCGGGACTGCCCCGGACCGCCCGGGACCGCCCCGGATCGCCCGGGACCGCCCGGGACCGCCCGGCACCGCCCTGGACCGCCCGGGACCGCCCAGGACCGCCCCGGACCGCCCGGGACCGCCCCAGACTGCCCGGGACCGGCCGGTACCGCCCCGGACCGCCCCGGACCGCCCGGGACCGCACGGGACCGCCCGGGACCGCCCCGGACCGCCCGGGACCGCCCCGGACCACCCGGGACCGCCCTGGACCGCCCGGGACCGCCCCAGACCGCCCGGGACGCCCCGGACCGCCCGGGACCGCCCCGGACCGCCCAGGACCGCCCCAAACCGTCCGGGACTGCCCGGGTCCGCCCCGGATTGCCACGGACCGCCCGGGACCGCCCGGGACAGCCCGGGACTGCCCGGGACCGCCCGGGACCACCCGGGACCGCCCGGGACCGCCCGGGACCGCCCCGGACCGCCCGGGACCGCCTGGGACCGCCCGGGATCGCCCGGGACCGCCCGGGACCGTCCGGGACCGCCCGGGACCGCCCCGGACCGCCCGGGGCCTCCCCGGACCGCCCAGGACCGCCCCGGACCACCTGGGACCGCCCGGGACCGCCCGGGACCGCCCGGGACCGCCCGGGACGGGCTGGGACCGCCCGGGACTGCCCTGGACCGCCCGGGACTGCCCTGGAACGCTCGGGACCGCCCGGGACCGCCCGGGACCGCCCGGGACCGTCGGGACCGTCCGGGACCGCCTGGGACCGCCCGGGACCGCCCGGGACCGCCCGGGACCGCCCCGGACCGCCCGGGACCGCCCCGGACCGCCTGGGACCGCCCTGGACCGCCCGGGACCGGCCCGGACCGCCTGGGACCGCCCCGGACCGCCCGGGACCGCCCCGGACTGCCCGGGACCGGCCGGTACCGCCCCGGACCGCCCCGGACCGCCCCGGACCGCCACGGACCGCCCGGGACCGCCCGGGACCGCCCAGGACCGCCCAGGACCGCCCGGGACCGCCCGGGACCGCCCGGGACCGCCCGGGACCGCCCCGGACCGCCCGGAACCGCCCGGGACCGCCCGGGACCGCCCCGGACCGCCCGGGACCGCCCTGGACTGCTCGGGACCACCCCGGACTGCCCGGGACCGCCCGGGAACGGCCGGGACCGTCCGGGACCGCCCGTGACCGCCCGGGACCGCCCGGGACCGCCCCGGACCGCCCGGGACCGCCCGGGACCGCCCGGGACCACCCAGGACCGCCCTGGACCGCCCGGGACCGCCCGGGACCGCCCGGGACCGCCCGGGACCGTCCGGACCGTCCGGGACTGCCTGGGACCGCACGGGACCGCCCGGGACCGCCCCGGACCGCCCGGGACCGCCCCAGACCGCCCCTGACCACCCCGGACCGCCCGGGACCGCCCTGGACCGCCCGGGACCGCCCCGGACCGCCCGGGACCGCCCCGGACCGCCCTGGACCGCCCCTGACCGCCCGGGACCGCCCGGGACCGCCTGGGACCGCACGGGACCGCCCGGGACCGCCCCGGACCGCCCGGGACCGCCCCGGACCGCCCCTGACCACCCCGGACCGCGCGGGACCGCCCTGGACCGCCCGGGACCGCCCGGACCGCCCGGGACCGCCCCGGACCGCCCTGGACCGCCCCGGACCGCCCGGGACCGCCCGGGACCGCCCAGGACCGCCCCGGACCGCCCGGGACTGCCCGGGACCGCCCCGGACTGCCATGGGCCGCCCGGGACCGCTAGGGACCGCCCGGGACCGCCCGGGACCGCCCGGGACCGTCCGGACCGTCCAGGACCGCCCGGGACCCCCCCGAACCGCCCGGGACCGCCCCGGACCGCCCAGGACCGCCCCGGACCGCCCGGGACCGCGCCGGACCGCCAGGGACCGCCCCGGACCGCCCGGGACCGCCCCGGACCGCCCTGGACCGCCCCGGACCGCCCGGGACCGCCTGGGACCGCCCAGGACCGCCCCAGACCGCCCGGGACCGCCCGGGACCGCCCCGGACCGCGACGGACCGCCCGGGACCGCCCGGGACCGTCGGGACCGTCCGGGACCGCCTGGGACCGCCCGGGACCGCCCGGGACCGCCCGGGACCGCCCCGGACCGCCCGGGACCGCCCCGGACCGCCTGGGACCGCCCTGGACCGCCCGGGACCGGCCCGGACCGCCTGGGACCGCCCCGGACCGCCCGGGACCGCCCCGGACTGCCCGGGACCGGCCGGTACCGCCCCGGACCGCCCCGGACCGCCCCGGACCGCCACGGACCGCCCGGGACCGCCCGGGACCGCCCAGGACCGCCCAGGACCGCCCGGGACCGCCCGGGACCGCCCGGGACCGCCCGGGACCGCCCCGGACCGCCCGGAACCGCCCGGGACCGCCCGGGACCGCCCCGGACCGCCCGGGACCGCCCTGGACTGCTCGGGACCACCCCGGACTGCCCGGGACCGCCCGGGAACGGCCGGGACCGTCCGGGACCGCCCGTGACCGCCCGGGACCGCCCGGGACCGCCCCGGACCGCCCGGGACCGCCCGGGACCGCCCGGGACCACCCAGGACCGCCCTGGACCGCCCGGGACCGCCCGGGACCGCCCGGGACCGCCCGGGACCGTCCGGACCGTCCGGGACTGCCTGGGACCGCACGGGACCGCCCGGGACCGCCCCGGACCGCCCGGGACCGCCCCAGACCGCCCCTGACCACCCCGGACCGCCCGGGACCGCCCTGGACCGCCCGGGACCGCCCCGGACCGCCCGGGACCGCCCCGGACCGCCCTGGACCGCCCCTGACCGCCCGGGACCGCCCGGGACCGCCTGGGACCGCACGGGACCGCCCGGGACCGCCCCGGACCGCCCGGGACCGCCCCGGACCGCCCCTGACCACCCCGGACCGCGCGGGACCGCCCTGGACCGCCCGGGACCGCCCCGGACCGCCCGGGACCGCCCCGGACCGCCCTGGACCGCCCCGGACCGCCCGGGACCGCCCGGGACCGCCCAGGACCGCCCCGGACCGCCCGGGACTGCCCGGGACCGCCCCGGACTGCCATGGGCCGCCCGGGACCGCTAGGGACCGCCCGGGACCGCCCGGGACCGCCCGGGACCGTCCGGACCGTCCGGGACCGCCCGGGACCCCCCCGAACCGCCCGGGACCGCCCCGGACCGCCCAGGACCGCCCCGGACCGCCCGGGACCGCGCCGGACCGCCAGGGACCGCCCCGGACCGCCCGGGACCGCCCCGGACCGCCCTGGACCGCCCCGGACCGCCCGGGACCGCCTGGGACCGCCCAGGACCGCCCCAGACCGCCCGGGACCGCCCGGGACCGCCCCGGACCGCGACGGACCGCCCGGGACCGCCCGGAACCGCCCGGGACCGCCCGGGACGCCCAGGACCGCCCGGGACCGCCCGGGACCGCCCGGGACCGTCCGGGACCGCCCGGGACCGCCCCGGACCGCCCGGGACCGCCCCGGACCGCCCGGGACTGCCCCGGACCGCCCGGGACCACTCCGGACCGCCCGGGACCGCCCGGGACCGCCCGGGACCGCCCCGGACCGCCCGGGACCGCCCAGGACCGCCCCGGACCGCCCGGGACCGCCCCGGACCGCCCGGGACTGCCCCGGACCGCCCGGGACCGCCCCGGATCGCCCGGGACCGCCCGGGACCGCCCGGCACCGCCCTGGACCGCCCGGGACCGCCCAGGACCGCCCCGGACCGCCCGGGACCGCCCCAGACTGCCCGGGACCGGCCGGTACCGCCCCGGACCGCCCCGGACCGCCCCGGACCGCCACGGACCGCCCGGGACCGCCCGGGACCGCCCAGGACCGCCCAGGACCGCCCGGGACCGCCCGGGACCGCCCGGGACCGCCCGGGACCGCCCCGGACCGCCCGGAACCGCCCGGGACCGCCCGGGACCGCCCCGGACCGCCCGGGACCGCCCTGGACTGCTCGGAACCACCCCGGACTGCCCTGGACCGCCCGGGAATGGCCGGGACCGCCCGGGACCGCCCGTGACCGCCCGGGACCGCCCGGGACCGCCCCGGACCGCCCGGGACCGCCCGGGACCGCCCGGGACCACCCAGGACCGCCCTGGACCGCCCGGGACCGCCCGGGACCGCCCGGGACCGCCCGGGACCGTCCGGACCGTCCGGGACTGCCTGGGACCGCACGGGACCGCCCGGGACCGCCCCGGACCGCCCGGGACCGCCCCGGACCGCCCGTGACCACCCCGGACCGCTCGGGACCGCCCTGGACCGCCCGGGACCGCCCCGGACCGCCCGGGACCGCCCCGGACCGCCCTGGACCGCCCCTGACCGCCCGGGACCGCCCGGGACCGCCTGGGACCGCACGGGACCGCCCGGGACCGCCCCGGACCGCCCGGGACCGCCCCGGACCGCCCCTGACCACCCCGGACCGCCCGGGACTGCCCTGGACCGCCCGGGACCGCCCCGGACCGCCCGGGACCGCCCCGGACCGCCCTGGACCGCCCCGGACCGCCCGGGACCGCCCGGGACCGCCCAGGACCGCCCCGGACCGCCCGGGACTGCCCGGGACCGCCCCGGACTGCCATGGGCCGCCCGGGACCGCTAGGGACCGCCCGGGACCGCCCGGGACCGCCCGGGACCGTCCGGACCGTCCGGGACCGCCCGGGACCCCCCCGAACCGCCCGGGACCGCCCCGGACCGCCCAGGACCGCCCCGGACCGCCCGGGACCGCCCCGGACCGCCAGGGACCGCCCCGGACCGCCCGGGACCGCCCCGGACCGCCCTGGACCGCCCCGGACCGCCCGGGACCGCCCGGGACCGCCCAGGACCGCCCCAGACCGCCCGGGACCGCCCGGGACCGCCCCGGACCGCGACGGACCGCCCGGGACCGCCCGGAACCGCCCGGGACCGCCCGGGACGCCCAGGACCGCCCGGGACCGCCCGGGACCGCCCGGGACCGTCCGGGACCGCCCGGGACCGCCCCGGACCGCCCGGGACCGCCCCGGACCGCCCGGGACTGCCCTGGACCGCCCGGGACCACTCCGGACCGCCCGGGACCGCCCGGGACCGCCCGGGACCGCCCCGGACCGCCCGGGACCGCCCAGGACCGCCCCGGACCGCCCGGGACCGCCCCGGACCGCCCGGGACTGCCCCGGACCGCCCGGGACCGCCCCGGATCGCCGGGGACCGCCCGGGACCGCCCGGCACCGCCCTGGACCGCCCGGGACCGCCCAGGACCGCCCCGGACCGCCCGGGACCGCCCCGGACCGCCCGGGACTGCCCCGGACCGCCCGGGACTGCCCCGGACCGCCCGGGACCGCCCGGTACCGCCCCGGACCATCCCGGACCGCCCGGGACCGCCCGGGACCGCCCCGGACCGCCCGGGACCGACCCGGACCGCCCGGGACCACCTGGGACCGCCCGGGACCGCCCCGGACCGCCCGGGACCGCCCAGGACCGCCCCGGACCGCCCGGGACCGCCCCGGACCGCCCGGGACTGCCCCGGACCGCCCGGGACCGCCCCGGACCGCCCGGGACCGCCCCGGACCGCCCGGGACCGCCCAGGACCGCCCCGGACCGCCCGGGACAGTCCCGGACCGGCCAGGACTGCCCGGGACCGCCCGGGACCGCCCCGGACCGCCCGGGACCGCCCGGGACCGCCCCGGACCGCCACGCACCGCCCGGGACCGCCCGGGACCGCCCGGGACCGCCCGGGACCGCCCGGGACCACCCGGGACCGCCCAGGACCGCCCGGGACCGCCCACGACCGCCCGGGACCGCTCCGGACCGCCCGGGAATGCCCCGGACCACCCGCGACCGCCCGGGACTGCCCGGGACCGCCCGGGACCGCCCGGGACGGCCCGGGACCGCCCGGGACTGCCCTGGACCGCCCGGGACTGCACTGGAACGCTCGGGACCGCCCGGGACCGCCCGGGACCGCCCGGGACCGTCGGGACCGTCCGGGACCGCCCGGGACCGCCCGGGACCGCCCGGGACCGCCCGGGACCGCCCGGGACGGCCCGGGACCGCCCGGGACTGCCCTGGACTGCCCGGGACTGCCCTGGAACGCTCGGGACCGCCCGGGACCGCCCGGGACCGCCCGGGACCGTCGGGACCGTCCGGGACCGCCGGGACCGCCCGGGACCGCCCGGGACCGCCCGGGACCGCCCCGGACCGCCCGGGACCGCCCCGGACCGCCCGGGACCGCCCCGGACCGCCTGGGACCGCCCCGGACCGCCCGGGACCGCCCCCAGACCGCCTGGGACCGCCCCGGACCGCCCGGGACCGCCCCGGACTGACCGGGACCGCCCGGTACCGCCCCGGACCGCCCCGGACCGCCTGAGACCGCCCGGGGCCGCCCAGGACCGCCCGGGACCGACCCGGACCGCCCGGGACCGACCCGGACCGCCCGGGACCGCCCGGGACCGCCCGGGACCGCCCCGGACCGCCCGGGACCGCCCAGGACTGCCCCGGACCACCCGGTACCGCCCCGGACCGCCCGGGACTGCCCCTTACCGCCCGGGACCGCCCCGGATCGCCCGGGACCGCCCCGGACCGCCCGGGACCGCCCAGGACCGACCCGGACCGCCCGGGACCGCCCCGGACCGCACGGGACCGCCCGGGACCGCCCCGGACCGCCACGGACCGCCCGGGACCGCCCGGGACCGCCCGGGACCGCCCGGGACCGCCCGGGACCGCCCGGGACCACCCGGGACCGCCCAGGACCGCCTGGGACCACCCACGACCGCCCGGGACCGCCCCGGACCGCCTGGGAACGCCCCGGACCACCCAGGACCGCCCGGGACCGCCCGGGACCACCCGGGACCGCCCGGGACCGCCCGGGACGGCCCGGGACCGCCCGGGACCGCCCGGGACCGCCCGGGACGGCCCGGGACCGCCCGGGACTGCCCTGGACCGCCCGGGACTGCACTGGAACGCTCGGGACTGCCCGGGTCCGCCCGGGACCGCCCAGGGACCGCCCGGGACCGCCCGGGACCGCCCGGGACCGCCCGGGACGGCCCGGGACCGCCCGCGACTGCCCTGGACCGCCCGGGACTGCCCTGGAACGCTCGGGACCGCCCGGGACTGCCCGGGACCGCCCGGGACCGTCGGGACCGTCTGGGACCGCCCGGGACCGCCCGGGACCGCCCGGGACCGCCCGGGACCGCCCCGGACCGCCCGGGACCGCCCCGGACCGCCCGGGACCGCCCCGGACCGCCTGGGACCGCCCCGGACCGCCCGTGACCGCCCCAGACCGCCTGGGACCGCCCCGGACCGCCCGGGACCGCCCCGGACTGCCCGGGACCGCCCGGTACCGCCCCGGACCGCCCCGGACCGCCCGAGACCGCCCGGGACCGCCCCGGACCGCCCAGGACCGACCCGGACCGCCCGGGACCGCCCCGGACCGCCCGGGACTGCCCCGGACCGCCCGGGACCGCCCCGGACCGCCCGGGACCACCCGGGACCGCCCGGGACCGCCCCGGACCGCCCGGGACCGCCCAGGACCGCCCCGGACTGCCCGGGAGCGCCCCGGACCGCCCGGGACTGCCCCGGACCGCCCGGGACCGCCCCGGACCGCCCGGGACCGCCCCGGACCGCCCGGGACCGCCCAGGACCGCCCCGGACCGCCTGGGACGGCCCCGGACCGGCCGGGACTGCCCGGGACCGCCCGGGACCGCCCTGGACCGCCCGGGACCGCCCTGGACCGCCCCGTACCGCCACGGACCGCCCGGGACCGCCCGGGACCGCCCGGGACCGCCCGGGACCGCCCTGGACCGCCCGGGACCGCCCGGGACCGCCCAGGACTGCCCGGGACCGCCCACGACCGCCCGGGACCGCCCCGGACCGCCCGCGAACGCCCCGGACCGCCCGGGACCGCCCGGGACCGCCCGGGACCGCCCGGGACCGCCCGGGACCGCCCGGGACCGCCCCGGACCGCCCGGGACCGCCCCGGACTGCTCGGGACCACCCCGGACTGCCCGGGACAGCCCGGGACCGGCCGGGACCGCCCGGGACCGCCCGTGACCGCCCGGGACCGCCCGGGACCGCCCGGGACCGCCCGGGACCGCCCGGGACCACCCGGGACCGCCCTGGAACGCCCGGGACTGCCCGGGACCGCCCGGGACCGCCCGGGACCGCCCGGGACCGTCCGGACCGTCCGGGACCGCCCGGGACCGCACGGGACCGCCCGGGATCGCCCCGGACCACCCGGGACCACCCCGGACTGCCCGGGACCACCCCGGACCGCCCGGGACCGCCCTGGAACGTCCGGGACCGCCCCGGACCGCCCGGGACCGCCCCGGACCGCCCTGGACCGCCCCGGACCGCCCGGGACCGCCCGAGACCGCCCAGGACCGCCCCGGACCGCCCGGGACCGCCCGGGACCGCCCCGAACCGCCACGGGCTGCCCGGGACCGCCCGAGACCGCCCGGGACCGCGCCCAGGACCGCCCGGGACCGTCCGGACCGTCCGGGACCGCCCGGGACTGCCCCGGACCGCCCGGGACCGCCCCGGACCGCCCGGGACCGCCCCAGACCGCCCGGGACCGCCCCGGACCGCCAGGGACCGCGCCGGACCGCCCGGGGACCGCCCGGACCGCCCTGGACCGCCCCGGACCGCCCGGGACCGCCGGGACCGCCCGGGACCGCCCAGGACCGCCCGGGACGCCCCGGACCGCCCGGGACCGCCCTGGACCACCCTGGACCGCCCCGGACCGCCCGGGACCGCCCGGGACCGCCCAGGACCGCCCCGGACCGCCAGGGACCACCCGGGACCGCCCCGGATTGCCACGGACCGCCCGGGACCGCCCGGGACCGCCCCGGGACTGCCCGGGACCGCCCGGGACCACCCGGGACCGCCCAGGACCGCCCCCGACCGTCCGGACCGTCCGGGACCGCCCGGGACTGCCCCGGACCGCCCGGGACCGCCCCGGACCGCCCGGGACCGCCCCAGACCGCCCGGGACCGCCCCGGACCGCCAGGGACCGCGCCGGACCGCCCGGGACCGCCCCGGACCGCCCTGGACCGCCCCGGACCGCCCGGGACCGCCCGGGACCGCCCGGGACCGCCCAGGACCGCCCGGGACGCCCCGGACCGCCCGGGACCGCCCTGGACCACCCTGGACCGCCCCGGACCGCCCGGGACCGCCCGGGACCGCCCAGGATCGCCCCGGACCGCCAGGGACCACCCGGGACCGCCCCGGATTGCCACGGACCGCCCGGGACCGCCCGGGACCGCCCGGGACTGCCCGGGACCGCCCGGGACCACCCGGAACCGCCCGGGACCGCCCGGGACCGCCCCGGACCGCCCGGAACCGCCCGGGACCGCCCGGGACCGCCCGGGACCGTCCGGGACCGCCCGGGACCACCCCGGACCGCCCGGGACCGCCCAGGACCGCCCAGGACCGCCCGGGACCGTCCGGACAGTCCGGGGCCGCCTGGGACTGCCCCGGACCGCCCGGGACCGCCCCAGACCGCCCGGGACCGCCCCGGACCGCCCGGGACCGCCCCGGACCGCCAGGGACCGCACCGGACCGCCCGGGACTGCCCCGGACCGCCCTGGACCGCCCCGGACCGCCCGGGACCGCCCGGGACCGCCCAGGACCGCCCGGGACGCCCCGGACCGCCCGGGACTGCCCCGGAGCACCCTGGACCGCCCCGGACCGCCCGGGACCACCCGGGACCGCCCAGGACCGCCCCGGACCGCCCGGGACCGCCCGGGACCGCCCCGGATTGCCGTGGACCGCAAGGGACCGCCCGGGACCGCCCGGGACTGCCCGGGACCGCCCGGGACCACCTGGGACCGCCCGGGACCGCCCGGGACCGCCCCGAACCGCCTGGGACCGCCCGGGACCGCCCGGGACCGCCCGGGACCGCCCGGGACCGTCCGGGACCGCCCGCGACCGCCCCGGACCGCCCGGGACCGCCCCGGACCGCCCGGGACCGCCCCGGACCACCCGGGACCGCCCGGGACCGCCCGGGACCACCCGGGACCGCCCGGGACGGCCCGGGACCACCCGGGACTACCCTGGACCGTCCGGGACTGCCCTGGAACGCTCGGGACTGCCCGGGACCGCCCGGGACCGCCCGGGACCGTCGGGACCATCCGGGACCGCCCGGGACCGCCCGGGACCGCCCAGGACCGCCCGGGACCGCCCCGGACCGCCCGGGACCGCCCCGGACCGCCCGGGACCGCCCCGGACCGCCTGGGACCGCCCCGGACCGCCTGGGACCGCCCCGGACCGCCCGGGACCGCCCCGGACTGCCCGGGACCGCCCGGTACCGCCCCGGACTGCCCGGGACCGCCCCGGACCGCCCGGGACTGCCCCGGACCGCCCGGGACCGCCCCGACCGCCTGGGACCGCCCGGGACCGCCCGGGACCGCCCGGGACCGCCCGGGACCGTCCGGGACCGCCCGGGACCGCCCCGGACCGCCCGGGACCGCCCCGGACCGCCCAGGACTGCCCCGGACCACCCCGGACCGCCCGGGACCGCCCGGGACCACCCGGGACCACCCGGGACGGCCCGGGACCACCCGGGACTACCCTGAACCGCCCGGGACTGCCCTGGAACGCTCGGACCGCCCGGGACCGCCCGGGACCGCCCGGGACCGTCGGGACCATCCGGGACCGCCCGGGACCGCCCGGGACCGCCCGGGACCACCCGGGACCGCCCCGGACCGCCCGGGAACGCCCCGGACCGCCCGGGACCGCCCGGACCGCCTGGGACCGCCCCGGACCGCCCGGGACCGCCCCGGACCGCCTGGGATCGCCCCGGACCGCCCGGGACCGCCCCGGACTGCCCGGGACTGCCCGGTACCGCCCCGGACCGCCCCGGACCGCCCGGGACCGCCCGGGACCGCCCCGGACCGCCCGGGACCGACCCGGACCGCCCGGGACCGCCCCGGACCGCCCGGGACTGCCCCGGACCGCCTGGGACCGCCCCGGACCGCCCGGGACCGCCCGAGACCGCCCGGGACCGCCCCGGACCGCCCGGGACCGCCCAGGACCGCCCCGGACCGCCCGGGACCGCCCCGGACCGCCCGGGGACCGCCCCAGACCGCCCGGGACCGCCCCGGACCGTCCGGGACCGCCCGGGACCGCCCCGGACCGCCCGGGACCGCCCCGGAACGCCCAGGACCGCCCCGGACCACCCGGGACCGCCCGGGACCGCCCGGGACCACCCGGGACCACCCGGGACGGCCCGGGACCACCCGGGACTACCCTGGACCGCCCGGGACTGCCCTGGAACGCTCGGGGACCGCCCGGGACCGCCCGGGACCGCCCGGGACCATCGGGACCATCCGGGACCGCCCGGGACTGCCCGGGACCGCCCGGGACCGCCCGGGACCGCCCCGGACCGCCCGGGACCGCCCCGGACCGCCCGGGACCGCCCCGGACCGCCTGGGACCGCCCCGGACCGCCCGGGACCGCCCCGGACCGCCTGGGACCGCCCCGGACCGCCCGGGACCGCCCCGGACTGGCCGGGACTGCCCGGTACCGCCCCGGACCGCCCCGGACCGCCCGGGACCGCCCGGGACCGGCCCGGACCGCCCGGGTCCGACCCGGACCGCCCGGGACCGCCCCGGACCGCCCGGGACTGCCCCGGGACCGCCTGGGACCGCCCCGGACCGCCCGGGACCGCCCGAGACCGCCCGGGACCGCCCCGGACCGCCCGGGACCGCCCAGGACCGCCCCGGACCGCCCGGGACCGCCCCGGACCGCCCGGGACCGCCCCAGACCGCCCGGGACCGCCCCGGACCGCCCGGGACCGCCCAGGACCGCCCCGGACCGCCCGGGACAGCCCTGGACCGGCCGGGACCGTCCGGGACCGCCCGGGACCGCCTCGGACCGCCCGGGACCGCCCGGGACCGCCCCGGACCGCCACGGACCGCCCGGGACCACCCGGGACCGCCCGGGACCGCCCGGGACCGCCCCGGACCGCCCGGGACCGCCCCGGACTGCCCGGGACCACCCCGGACCGCCCGGGACCGCCCTGGAACGTCCGGGACTGCCCCGGACCGCCCGGGACCGCCCCGGACCGCCCTGGACCGCCCCGGACCGCCCGGGACCGCCCGAGACCGCCCAGGACCGCCCGGGACCGCCCCGGACTGCCCGGGACCGCCCGGTACCGCCCCGGACTGCCCGGGACCGCCCCGGACCGCCCTGGACCGCCCCGGACCGCCCCGGACCGCCTGGGACCGCCCCGGACCGCCCGGGACCGCCCCGGACTGCCCGGGACCGCCCGGTACCGCCCCGGACTGCCCGGGACCGCCCCGGACCGCCCGGGACTGCCCCGGACCGCCCGGGACCGCCCCGGACCGCCTGGGACCGCCCGGGACCGCCCGGGACCGCCCGGGACCGCCTGGGACCGTCCGGGACCGCCCGGGACCGCCCCGGACCGCCCGGGACCGCCCCGGACCGCCCAGGACCGCCCCGGACCACCCGGGACCGCCCGGGACCGCCCGGGACCACCCGGGACCACCCGGGACGGCCCGGGACCACCCGGGACTACCCTGAACCGCCCGGGACTGCCCTGGAACGCTCGGGACCGCCCGGGACCGCCCGGGACCGCCCGGGACCGTCGGGACCATCCGGGACCGCCCGGGACCGCCCGGGACCGCCCGGGACCACCCGGGACCGCCCCGGACCGCCCGGGACCGCCCCGGACCGCCCGGGACCGCCCGGGACCGCCCGGGACCACCCGGGACCACCCGGGACGGCCCGGGACCACCCGGGACTACCCTGAACCGCCCGGGACTGCCCTGGAACGCTCGGGACCGCCCGGGACCGCCCGGGACCGCCCGGGACCGTCGGGACCATCCGGGACCGCCCGGGACCGCCCGGGACCGCCCGGGACCACCCGGGACCGCCCCGGACCGCCCGGGACCGCCCCGGACCGCCCGGGACCGCCCCGGACCGCCTGGGACCGCCCCGGACCGCCCGGGACCGCCCCGGACCGCCTGGGACCGCCCCGGACCGCCCGGGACCGCCCCGGACTGCCCGGGACTGCCCGGTACCGCCCCGGACCGCCCCGGACCGCCCGGGACCCGCCCGGGACCGCCCCGGACCGCCCGGGACCGACCCGGACCGCCCGGGACCGCCCCGGACCGCCCGGGACTGCCCCGGACCGCCTGGGACCGCCCCGGACCGCCCGGGACCGCCCGAGACCGGCCCGGGACCGCCCCGGACAGCCCGGGACCGCCCAGGACCGCCCCGGACCGCCCGGGACCGCCCCGGACCGCCCGGGACCGCCCCAGACCGCCCGGGACCGCCCCGGACCGTCCGGGACCGCCCGGGACCGCCCCGGACCGCCCGGGACCGCCCCGGACCGCCCAGGACCGCCCCGGACCACCCGGGACCGCCCGGGACCGCCCGGGACCACCCGGGACCACCCGGGACGGCCCGGGACCACCCGGGACTACCCTGGACCCGCCCGGGACTGCCCTGGAACGCTCGGGACCAGCCCGGGGACCGCC
>NW_027422737.1:2500-5000 GCF_048934315.1 Petromyzon marinus
AAACGGGTCATTTTCGTGTCGCCACATTGCATGCGAACCGCATGAAACTTCCAGAGGCATTTGCAGCAGAAATGCATGTGCAGTCAAAAAATTGAATATTTTTCACGGATAGACCCCGTGAAACGCTAGAAATTGGCGGGGATGTGTCTCTTGTGGCTCACGGGGCTGTTAGGGTGGCACAGAAATCCCTCGGAATGGGAAAAAACGGGTCATTTTCGTGTCGCCACATTGCATGCGAACCGCATGAAACTTCCAGAGGCATTTGCAGCAGGAATGCATGTGCACTCAAAAAATGTGATATTTTTCACGGAGAGACCCCGTGAAACGCTAGAAGTGGGCGGGGATGTCTCTCTTGTGGCTCACGGGGCTGTTAGGGTGGCACAGAAATCCCTCGGAATGGGAAAACGGGTCATTTTCGTGTCGCCACATTGCATACGAACCGCATGAAACTTCCAGAGGCATTTGCAGCAGGAATGCATGTGCACTCAAAAAAGTGAATATTTCTCACGGATAGACCCCGTGATACGCTAGAAATTGGCGGGGATGTCTCTCTTGTGGCTCACGGGGCTGTTAGGGTGGCACAGAAATCCCTCGGAATGGGAAAACGGGTCATTTTCGTGTCGCCACATTGCATGCGAACCGCATGCAACTTCCAGAGGCATTTGCAGCAGAAATGCATGTGCAGTCAAAAAAAAATTGATATTTTTCACGGATAGACCCCGTGAAACGCTAGAAATTGGCGGGGATGTGTCTCTTGTGGCTCACGGGGCTGTTCGGGTCGCACAGAAATCCCTGGGAATGGGAAAACGGGTCATTTTCGTGTTGCCACATTGCGTACGAACCGCATGAAACTTCCAGAGGCATTTGCAGCAGGAATGCATGTGCACTCAAAAACTTCTATATGTTTCACGGATAGACCCCGTGAAACGCTAGAAATTGGCGGGGATGTGTCTCTTGTGGCTCACGGGGCTGTTAGGGTGGCACAGAACTCCCTCGGAATGGGAAAAGGGGTCATTTTCGTGTTGCCACATTGCATAGGAACGCCATGAAACTTCCAGAGGCATTTGCAGCAGAAAGGCACGTGCACTCAAAAATTTTAATATTTTTCACGCATAGACCCCGTCAAACGCTAGAAGTTGGCGGGGATGTCTCTCTTGTGGCTCACGGGGCTGTTAGGGTCGCACAGAAATGCCTCGGAATGGGAAAACGGGTCATTTTTGTGTGGCCACATTGCATAGGAACGGCATGAAACTTCCAGAGGCATTTGCAGCAGGAATGCATGTGCACTCAAAAACGTCTATATTTTTCACGGATAGACCCCGTGAAACGCTATAAATTGGCGGGGATGTCTCTCTTGTGGCTCACGGGCGCTGTTAGTTAGGGTCGCACAGAAATCCCTCGGAATGGGAAAAGGGGTCATTTTCGTGTTGCCACATTGCGTACGAACGGCATGAAACTTCCAGAGGCATCTGCAGCAGAAATGCATGTGCACTCAAAAACGTCTATATTTTTCACGGATAGACCCCGTGAAACGCTAGAAATTGGCGGGGATGTGTCTCTTGTGGCTCACGGGGCTGTTAGGGTCGCACAGAAATCCCTCGGAATGGGAAAACGGGTCATTTTCGTGTTGCCACAATTGGCATACGAACGGCATGAAACTTCCAGAGGCATTTGCAGCAGAAATGCATGTGCACTCAAAAACGTGAATATTTTTTCACGGATAGACCCCGTCAAACGCTCGAATTTGGCGGGGATGTTTCTCTTGTGGGTCACGGGGCTGTTCGGCTCGCACAGAACTCCCTTGGTCCACCTGATTCGTGCATACAGGCAGCAACTAAAACTCTGTAAACCTGCTGTGAGGACATCTAAACAGTGGACCAGTGAGGCTGTGGAAGATTTGCGGGCGTGCTTAGACTGTACTGACTGGGATATGTTCACGACTGCTACCAATAGTCTGGATGAACTCACAGAGGCTGTGTACATCAGCTTCTGTGAGGACTGCTGTATCCCAACACGTACCAGGGTGAACTTTAACAACAACAAGCCCTGGTTCTCAGCAAAGCTCAAAAGGTTGAGGTTGGAGAAGGAGGAAGCGTTTAGGAGTGGGGATAGAGACAGATTCAAGGAGTCGAAGAACAGGTTTAGCAAAGCGGTGAGAGAGGCTAAACGACTGTACTCAGAGACACTAAAACACCAGTTCTCTACTAACGACGCTGCTTCTGTCTGCCAAAGGGCTCAGGCACATCACCAACTACAAACCCAGAGCGCCCCACACCACTAACGACTCCCGCCTAGCCAACGACCTGAACGATTTCTACCGTAGATTTGAAAGACAATTGGACTGTCCTGAACCACCCCTTCCCACCCAAGAGGCCCCATCCCCCACCCATACTACAGAAACGACTCTCTCCTTTCAGGAGGGAGAAGTTAATGGGCTTTTCAAGAGGCAGAATCCACGCAAAGCAGCCGGGCCGGACTCTGTCTCTCCAGCCACCCTCAG
>NW_027422737.1:15000-17500 GCF_048934315.1 Petromyzon marinus
ATGTGCACTCAAAAAAGTGAATATTTCTCACGGATAGACCCCGTGATACGCTAGAAATTGGCGGGGATGTCTCTATTGTGGCTCACGGGGCTGTTAGGGTGGCACAGAAATCCCTCGGAATGGGAAAACGGGTCATTTTCGTGTCGCCACATTGCATGCGAACCGCATGCAACTTCCAGAGGCATTTGCAGCAGAAATGCATGTGCAGTCAAAAAAAATTGATATTTTTCACGGATAGACCCCCGTGAAACGCTAGAAATTGGCGGGGATGTGTCTCTTGTGGCTCACGGGGCTGTTCGGGTCGCACAGAAATCCCTGGGAATGGGAAAACGGGTCATTTTCGTGTTGCCACATTGCGTACGAACCGCATGAAACTTCCAGAGGCATTTGCAGCAGGAATGCATGTGCACTCAAAAACTTCTATATGTTTCACGGATAGACCCCGTGAAACGCTAGAAATTGGCGGGGATGTGTCTCTTGTGGCTCACGGGGCTGTTAGGGTGGCACAGAACTCCCTCGGAATGGGAAAAGGGGTCATTTTCGTGTTGCCACATTGCATAGGAACGCCATGAAACTTCCAGAGGCATTTGCAGCAGAAAGGCACGTGCACTCAAAAATTTTAATATTTTTCACGCATAGACCCCGTCAAACGCTAGAGTTGGCGGGGATGTCTCTCTTGTGGCTCACGGGGCTGTTAGGGTCGCACAGAAATGCCTCGGAATGGGAAAACGGGTCATTTTTGTGTGGCCACATTGCATAGGAACGGCATGAAACTTCCAGAGGCATTTGCAGCAGGAATGCATGTGCACTCAAAAACGTCTATATTTTTCACGGATAGACCCCGTGAAACGCTATAAATTGGCGGGGATGTCTCTCTTGTGGCTCACGGGCGCTGTTAGTTAGGGTCGCACAGAAATCCCTCGGAATGGGAAAAGGGGTCATTTTTCGTGTTGCCACATTGCGTACGAACGGCATGAAACTTCCAGAGCATCTGCAGCAGAAATGCATGTGCACTCAAAACGTCTATATTTTTCACGGATAGACCCCGTGAAACGCTAGAAATTGGCGGGGATGTGTCTCTTGTGGCTCACGGGGCTGTTAGGGTCGCACAGAAATCCCTCGGAATGGGAAAACGGGTCATTTTCGTGTTGCCACAATTGGCATACGAACGGCATGAAACTTCCAGAGGCATTTGCAGCAGAAATGCATGTGCACTCAAAAACGTGAATATTTTTTCACGATAGACCCCGTCAAACGCTCGAATTTGGCGGGGATGTTTCTCTTGTGGGTCACGGGGCTGTTCGGCTCGCACAGAACTCCCTTGGTCCACCTGATTCGTGCATACAGGCAGCAACCTAAAACTCTGTAAACCTGCTGTGAGGACATCTAAACAGTGGACCAGTGAGGCTGTGGAAGATTTGCGGGCGTGCTTAGACTGTACTGACTGGGATATGTTCACGACTGCTACCAATAGTCTGGATGAACTCACAGAGGCTGTGTACATCAGCTTCTGTGAGGACTGCTGTATCCCAACACGTACCAGGGTGAACTTTAACAACAACAAGCCTGGTTCTCAGCAAAGCTCAAAAGGTTGAGGTTGGGAGAAGGAGGAAGCGTTTAGGAGTGGGGATAGAGACAGATTCAAGGAGTCGAAGAACAGGTTTAGCAAAGCGGTGAGAGAGGCTAAACGACTGTACTCAGAGACACTAAAACACCAGTTCTCTACTAACGACGCTGCTTCTGTCTGCCAAAGGGCTCAGGCACATCACCAACTACAAACCCAGAGCGCCCCACACCACTAACGACTCCCGCCTAGCCAACGACCTGAACGAGTTCTACCGTAGATTTGAAAGACAATTGGACTGTCCTGAACCACCCCTTCCCACCCAAGAGGCCCCATCCCCCACCCATACTACAGAAACGACTCTCTCCTTTCAGGAGGGAGAAGTTAATGGGCTTTTCAAGAGCAGAATCCACGCAAAGCAGCCGGGCCGGACTCTGTCTCTCCAGCCACCCTCAGGCACTGCGCTGGCCAGCTGTCTCCGGTGTTCACCAACATCTTTAACACCTCCCTGGAGACATGCCATGTACCAGCCTGTCTCAAGTCCTCCACCATCATCGCTGTGCCCAAAAAGCTAAGGCCAACAGGACTAAATGATTACAGGACCGGTCCGCCCTTACTTTCTGTGGTAATGAAGTCTTTTGAGCGCCTGCTCCTGGCACACCTCAAAGCCATCACAGACCCTCTCCTGGACCCCCTTCAGTTTGCCTACAGAGCCAACAGGTCTGTGGACGACGCAGTTAACATGGCCCTCCACTTCACCCTACAGCATGTGGACGCCCCAGCATCCTACGCCAGATCCTGTTTGTGGACTTCAGCTCTGCCTTCAACACCATCATCCCTGCCCTGCTTCAGGACAAGCTCTTCCAGCTGAACGTGCCCTACTCCACCTGCAGGTGGATCACAGACTTCCTCTCTGACGGCAGCAGTGCGTTAAGC
>NW_027422737.1:27500-30000 GCF_048934315.1 Petromyzon marinus
CTTGTGGCTCACGGGGCTGTTAGGGTGGCACAGAACTCCCTCGGAATGGGAAAAGGGGTCATTTTCGTGTTGCCACATTGCATAGGAACGCCATGAAACTTCCAGAGGCATTTGCAGCAGAAAGGCACGTGCACTCAAAAATTTTAATATTTTTCACGCATAGACCCCGTCAAACGCTAGAAGTTGGCGGGGATGTCTCTCTTGTGGCTCACGGGGCTGTTAGGGTCGCACAGAAATGCCTCGGAATGGGAAAACGGGTCATTTTTGTGTGGCCACATTGCATAGGAACGGCATGAAACTTCCAGAGGCATTTGCAGCAGGAATGCATGTGCACTCAAAAACGTCTATATTTTTCACGGATAGACCCCGTGAAACGCTATAAATTGGCGGGGATGTCTCTCTTGTGGCTCACGGGCGCTGTTAGTTAGGGTCGCACAGAAATCCCTCGGAATGGGAAAAGGGGTCATTTTCGTGTTGCCACATTGCGTACGAACGGCATGAAACTTCCAGAGGCATCTGCAGCAGAAATGCATGTGCACTCAAAAACGTCTATATTTTTCACGGATAGACCCCGTGAAACGCTAGAAATTGGCGGGGATGTGTCTCTTGTGGCTCACGGGGCTGTTAGGGTCGCACAGAAATCCCTCGGAATGGGAAAACGGGTCATTTTCGTGTTGCCACAATTGGCATACGAACGGCATGAAACTTCCAGAGGCATTTGCAGCAGAAATGCATGTGCACTCAAAAACGTGAATATTTTTTCACGGATAGACCCCGTCAAACGCTCGAATTTGGCGGGGATGTTTCTCTTGTGGGTCACGGGGCTGTTCGGCTCGCACAGAACTCCCTTGGTCCACCTGATTCGTGCATACAGGCAGCAACTAAAACTCTGTAAACCTGCTGTGAGGACATCTAAACAGTGGACCAGTGAGGCTGTGGAAGATTTGCGGGCGTGCTTAGACTGTACTGACTGGGATATGTTCACGACTGCTACCAATAGTCTGGATGAACTCACAGAGGCTGTGTACATCAGCTTCTGTGAGGACTGCTGTATCCCAACACGTACCAGGGTGAACTTTAACAACAACAAGCCCTGGTTCTCAGCAAAGCTCAAAAGGTTGAGGTTGGAGAAGGAGGAAGCGTTTAGGAGTGGGGATAGAGACAGATTCAAGGAGTCGAAGAACAGGTTTAGCAAAGCGGTGAGAGAGGCTAAACGACTGTACTCAGAGACACTAAAACACCAGTTCTCTACTAACGACGCTGCTTCTGTCTGCCAAAGGGCTCAGGCACATCACCAACTACAAACCCAGAGCGCCCCACACCACTAACGACTCCCGCCTAGCCAACGACCTGAACGAGTTCTACCGTAGATTTGAAAGACAATTGGACTGTCCTGAACCACCCCTTCCCACCCAAGAGGCCCCATCCCCCACCCATACTACAGAAACGACTCTCTCCTTTCAGGAGGGAGAAGTTAATGGGCTTTTCAAGAGGCAGAATCCACGCAAAGCAGCCGGGCCGGACTCTGTCTCTCCAGCCACCCTCAGGCACTGCGCTGGCCAGCTGTCTCCGGTGTTCACCAACATCTTTAACACCTCCCTGGAGACATGCCATGTACCAGCCTGTCTCAAGTCCTCCACCATCATCGCTGTGCCCAAAAAGCTAAGGCCAACAGGACTAAATGATTACAGACCGGTCGCCCTTACATCTGTGGTAATGAAGTCTTTTGAGCGCCTGCTCCTGGCACACCTCAAAGCCATCACAGACCCTCTCCTGGACCCCCTTCAGTTTGCCTACAGAGCCAACAGGTCTGTGGACGACGCAGTTAACATGGCCCTCCACTTCACCCTACAGCATGTGGACGCCCCAGCATCCTACGCCAGGATCCTGTTTGTGGACTTCAGCTCTGCCTTCAACACCATCATCCCTGCCCTGCTTCAGGACAAGCTCTTCCAGCTGAACGTGCCCTACTCCACCTGCAGGTGGATCACAGACTTCCTCTCTGACAGGAAGCAGTGCGTTAAGCCGGGAACAGAAGTCTCTGACTCCAGGTCCATCAGCACGGGAACTCCTCAGGGCTGCGTCCTTTGCCCACTGCTCTTCTCCCTGTATACCAACAGCTGCGCCTCCAATCATCTGTCCGTCAAACTCTTGAAGTTTGTCGGACGACACCACCCTCATTGGGCTGATCTCTGGTGGGGATGAGTCTGACTATAGGTGGGAAGCTGACAACCTGGTGACCTGGTGTAGCCAGAACAACTTAGAGCTAAATGCTCTAAGGACAGTTGAGATGGTTGTGGACTTCAGGAAGAATACAGCCCCACTCACCGCCATCACCCTGTTAGACTCCGCAGTCAAAATTGTGGAGTCCTTCCGCTTCCTGGGCACTATTCTCTGCCGGGACCTCAAGTGGGAACTGAACATCAGCTCCCTCGCCAAGAGAGCTCAACAGAGGATGTACTTTCGACGGCAGCTGAAGAAATGCAACCTGCCAAAGACA
>NW_027422737.1:62500-65000 GCF_048934315.1 Petromyzon marinus
GCGATGTCTCTCTTGTGGCTCACGGGGCTGTTAGGGTGGCACAGAAATCCCTCGGAATGGGAAAACGGGTCATTTTCGTGTCGCCACATTGCATGCGAACCGCATGAAACTTCCAGAGGCATTTGCAGCAGAAATGCATGTGCAGTCAAAAAATTGAATATTTTTCACGGATAGACCCCGTGAAACGCTAGAAATTGGCGGGGATGTGTCTCTTGTGGCTCACGGGGCTGTTAGGGTGGCACAGAAATCCCTCGGAATGGGAAAAAACGGGTCATTTTCGTGTCGCCACATTGCATGCGAACCGCATGAAACTTCCAGAGGCATTTGCAGCAGGAATGCATGTGCACTCAAAAAATGTGATATTTTTCACGGAGAGACCCCGTGAAACGCTAGAAGTGGGCGGGGATGTCTCTCTTGTGGCTCACGGGGCTGTTAGGGTGGCACAGAAATCCCTCGGAATGGGAAAACGGGTCATTTTCGTGTCGCCACATTGCATACGAACCGCATGAAACTTCCAGAGGCATTTGCAGCAGGAATGCATGTGCACTCAAAAAAGTGAATATTTCTCACGGATAGACCCCGTGATACGCTAGAAATTGGCGGGGATGTCTCTCTTGTGGCTCACGGGGCTGTTAGGGTGGCACAGAAATCCCTCGGAATGGGAAAACGGGTCATTTTCGTGTCGCCACATTGCATGCGAACCGCATGCAACTTCCAGAGGCATTTGCAGCAGAAATGCATGTGCAGTCAAAAAAAAATTGATATTTTTCACGGATAGACCCCGTGAAACGCTAGAAATTGGCGGGGATGTGTCTCTTGTGGCTCACGGGGCTGTTCGGGTCGCACAGAAATCCCTGGGAATGGGAAAACGGGTCATTTTCGTGTTGCCACATTGCGTACGAACCGCATGAAACTTCCAGAGGCATTTGCAGCAGGAATGCATGTGCACTCAAAAACTTCTATATGTTTCACGGATAGACCCCGTGAAACGCTAGAAATTGGCGGGGATGTGTCTCTTGTGGCTCACGGGGCTGTTAGGGTGGCACAGAACTCCCTCGGAATGGGAAAAGGGGTCATTTTCGTGTTGCCACATTGCATAGGAACGCCATGAAACTTCCAGAGGCATTTGCAGCAGAAAGGCACGTGCACTCAAAAATTTTAATATTTTTCACGCATAGACCCCGTCAAACGCTAGAAGTTGGCGGGGATGTCTCTCTTGTGGCTCACGGGGCTGTTAGGGTCGCACAGAAATGCCTCGGAATGGGAAAACGGGTCATTTTTGTGTGGCCACATTGCATAGGAACGGCATGAAACTTCCAGAGGCATTTGCAGCAGGAATGCATGTGCACTCAAAAACGTCTATATTTTTCACGGATAGACCCCGTGAAACGCTATAAATTGGCGGGGATGTCTCTCTTGTGGCTCACGGGCGCTGTTAGTTAGGGTCGCACAGAAATCCCTCGGAATGGGAAAAGGGGTCATTTTCGTGTTGCCACATTGCGTACGAACGGCATGAAACTTCCAGAGGCATCTGCAGCAGAAATGCATGTGCACTCAAAAACGTCTATATTTTTCACGGATAGACCCCGTGAAACGCTAGAAATTGGCGGGGATGTGTCTCTTGTGGCTCACGGGGCTGTTAGGGTCGCACAGAAATCCCTCGGAATGGGAAAACGGGTCATTTTCGTGTTGCCACAATTGGCATACGAACGGCATGAAACTTCCAGAGGCATTTGCAGCAGAAATGCATGTGCACTCAAAAACGTGAATATTTTTTCACGGATAGACCCCGTCAAACGCTCGAATTTGGCGGGGATGTTTCTCTTGTGGGTCACGGGGCTGTTCGGCTCGCACAGAACTCCCTTGGTTCACCTGATTCGTGCATACAGGCAGCAACTAAAACTCTGTAAACCTGCTGTGAGGACATCTAAACAGTGGACCAGTGAGGCTGTGGAAGATTTGCGGGCGTGCTTAGACTGTACTGACTGGGATATGTTCACGACTGCTACCAATAGTCTGGATGAACTCACAGAGGCTGTGTACATCAGCTTCTGTGAGGACTGCTGTATCCCAACACGTACCAGGGTGAACTTTAACAACAACAAGCCCTGGTTCTCAGCAAAGCTCAAAAGGTTGAGGTTGGAGAAGGAGGAAGCGTTTAGGAGTGGGGATAGAGACAGATTCAAGGAGTCGAAGAACAGGTTTAGCAAAGCGGTGAGAGAGGCTAAACGACTGTACTCAGAGACACTAAAACACCAGTTCTCTACTAACGACGCTGCTTCTGTCTGCCAAAGGGCTCAGGCACATCACCAACTACAAACCCAGAGCGCCCCACACCACTAACGACTCCCGCCTAGCCAACGACCTGAACGAGTTCTACCGTAGATTTGAAAGACAATTGGACTGTCCTGAACCACCCCTTCCCACCCAAGAGGCCCCATCCCCCACCCATACTACAGAAACGACTCTCTCCTTTCAGGAGGGAGAAGTTAATGGGCTT
>NW_027422737.1:87500-90000 GCF_048934315.1 Petromyzon marinus
TTCGTGTCGCCACATTGCATGCGAACCGCATGAAACTTCCAGAGGCATTTGCAGCAGAAATGCATGTGCAGTCAAAAAATTGAATATTTTTCACGGATAGACCCCGTGAAACGCTAGAAATTGGCGGGGATGTGTCTCTTGTGGCTCACGGGGCTGTTAGGGTGGCACAGAAATCCCTCGGAATGGGAAAAAACGGGTCATTTTCGTGTCGCCACATTGCATGCGAACCGCATGAAACTTCCAGAGGCATTTGCAGCAGGAATGCATGTGCACTCAAAAAATGTGATATTTTTCACGGAGAGACCCCGTGAAACGCTAGAAGTGGGCGGGGATGTCTCTCTTGTGGCTCACGGGGCTGTTAGGGTGGCACAGAAATCCCTCGGAATGGGAAAACGGGTCATTTTCGTGTCGCCACATTGCATACGAACCGCATGAAACTTCCAGAGGCATTTGCAGCAGGAATGCATGTGCACTCAAAAAAGTGAATATTTCTCACGGATAGACCCCGTGATACGCTAGAAATTGGCGGGGATGTCTCTCTTGTGGCTCACGGGGCTGTTAGGGTGGCACAGAAATCCCTCGGAATGGGAAAACGGGTCATTTTCGTGTCGCCACATTGCATGCGAACCGCATGCAACTTCCAGAGGCATTTGCAGCAGAAATGCATGTGCAGTCAAAAAAAAATTGATATTTTTCACGGATAGACCCCGTGAAACGCTAGAAATTGGCGGGGATGTGTCTCTTGTGGCTCACGGGGCTGTTCGGGTCGCACAGAAATCCCTGGGAATGGGAAAACGGGTCATTTTCGTGTTGCCACATTGCGTACGAACCGCATGAAACTTCCAGAGGCATTTGCAGCAGGAATGCATGTGCACTCAAAAACTTCTATATGTTTCACGGATAGACCCCGTGAAACGCTAGAAATTGGCGGGGATGTGTCTCTTGTGGCTCACGGGGCTGTTAGGGTGGCACAGAACTCCCTCGGAATGGGAAAAGGGGTCATTTTCGTGTTGCCACATTGCATAGGAACGCCATGAAACTTCCAGAGGCATTTGCAGCAGAAAGGCACGTGCACTCAAAAATTTTAATATTTTTCACGCATAGACCCCGTCAAACGCTAGAAGTTGGCGGGGATGTCTCTCTTGTGGCTCACGGGGCTGTTAGGGTCGCACAGAAATGCCTCGGAATGGGAAAACGGGTCATTTTTGTGTGGCCACATTGCATAGGAACGGCATGAAACTTCCAGAGGCATTTGCAGCAGGAATGCATGTGCACTCAAAAACGTCTATATTTTTCACGGATAGACCCCGTGAAACGCTATAAATTGGCGGGGATGTCTCTCTTGTGGCTCACGGGCGCTGTTAGTTAGGGTCGCACAGAAATCCCTCGGAATGGGAAAAGGGGTCATTTTCGTGTTGCCACATTGCGTACGAACGGCATGAAACTTCCAGAGGCATCTGCAGCAGAAATGCATGTGCACTCAAAAACGTCTATATTTTTCACGGATAGACCCCGTGAAACGCTAGAAATTGGCGGGGATGTGTCTCTTGTGGCTCACGGGGCTGTTAGGGTCGCACAGAAATCCCTCGGAATGGGAAAACGGGTCATTTTCGTGTTGCCACAATTGGCATACGAACGGCATGAAACTTCCAGAGGCATTTGCAGCAGAAATGCATGTGCACTCAAAAACGTGAATATTTTTTCACGGATAGACCCCGTCAAACGCTCGAATTTGGCGGGGATGTTTCTCTTGTGGGTCACGGGGCTGTTCGGCTCGCACAGAACTCCCTTGGTCCACCTGATTCGTGCATACAGGCAGCAACTAAAACTCTGTAAACCTGCTGTGAGGACATCTAAACAGTGGACCAGTGAGGCTGTGGAAGATTTGCGGGCGTGCTTAGACTGTACTGACTGGGATATGTTCACGACTGCTACCAATAGTCTGGATGAACTCACAGAGGCTGTGTACATCAGCTTCTGTGAGGACTGCTGTATCCCAACACGTACCAGGGTGAACTTTAACAACAACAAGCCCTGGTTCTCAGCAAAGCTCAAAAGGTTGAGGTTGGAGAAGGAGGAAGCGTTTAGGAGTGGGGATAGAGACAGATTCAAGGAGTCGAAGAACAGGTTTAGCAAAGCGGTGAGAGAGGCTAAACGACTGTACTCAGAGACACTAAAACACCAGTTCTCTACTAACGACGCTGCTTCTGTCTGCCAAAGGGCTCAGGCACATCACCAACTACAAACCCAGAGCGCCCCACACCACTAACGACTCCCGCCTAGCCAACGACCTGAACGAGTTCTACCGTAGATTTGAAAGACAATTGGACTGTCCTGAACCACCCCTTCCCACCCAAGAGGCCCCATCCCCCACCCATACTACAGAAACGACTCTCTCCTTTCAGGAGGGAGAAGTTAATGGGCTTTTCAAGAGGCAGAATCCACGCAAAGCAGCCGGGCCGGACTCTGTCTCTCCAGCCACCCTCAGGCACTGCGCTGG
>NW_027422737.1:95000-97500 GCF_048934315.1 Petromyzon marinus
AAATAACAAAGTCTAATCTATATAAGTGCTCTTGAATAAAGCTTCCTGTAAAAAATACCAAAAAAAAAAAATACCAAGTCTTCGTCTTGGAAAATAACAAAATCTAAAAGAAAAGAAAAGTCTTCTTTGTGGAAAATAGTAAAATAAAAAAAACCAAGACTTCACCTTGGAAAATAACAAAATCTAATCTAAAACATCTTAAATAAAGCTTATTTCTAATCTTCTTTGTAGGCAGAAAATAGTAAGTTACAGGACTCTCGAACTGATGTAGTCCAAAAATAAAGAATTAAAATAACAAAGTCTAATCTATATAAGTGCTCTTGAATAAGCTTCGTGTAAAACATAGCAATATAATAAAAATACCAAGTCTTCGTCTTGGAAAATAACAAAATCTAAAAGAAAGGTCTTCTTTATGGAAAATAGTAAAATAAGAATACCAAGACTTCACCTTGGAAAATAACAAAACCATCTTGAAAAAAGCTTATTTTTAATCTTCTTTGTAGGCAGAAAATAGTAAGGCGAAAATAAAGTCCCCTCTAAGCTCTAAAGTAACAAATACGACGTGTTAAAAAAAAAAACTAACAATAAAAAAAAGAACCAAGACTCCGTCTTGGAAAATAACAATCTAAATTGTGGAAAATAGTAAAATGAAATAAAAACCGACTTCACCTTCGAAAATAACAAAATCAATCTAAAACAAATGACATCTTAAAACAAAACTATTATTTGTTTCGGAGGTTGTCTATGACTGTTCATAGACCGCATAATTTCCACAGAACATTCTCAGAATATCAAGAGAGAAAAGCAGCGTTCTGCGGGAAATCATCTTGGCCAGTGATGTCGTTCTGGGTTTGGTCAGGCCCAGGGAGGTAAGTACCTCGTTATTCTCAAGGGGCCACTTTCCTCTTGCCCCAACCGGGAATCCAAAGAATGTGACCTTGCTAGCCTTCGTCAGCACTTTGACTTGATCACCAAGAGGGGTATAGTACGAAACTTTGTGCGAGGCAGCATCTGACAAGGTATTCTTTGAAAGCTCAAAACGGACGGTGACATCGATCACAACCGCCTCCTCATCTTTTGCAAACACGAGGTCAGGCTTTCTCATCTCTCCCGTCTCGGATATGAACCGTGGCTCTTTGTATACAGACCAGCCCAATCTAGCCGCTTCGTCTGCCAGAATGTTACTGATCTTGTTATGTCGCGCAATTCTTGCTTTCTGTACTGCAGGACATTGACCGAGAATGTGCGAAAGGGACTCGAGTCTGGCAGAGCATTTCCTGCAGGAACGTAGGGCCCCATCTCTGCCTCTGTTCAAGCTTTCTCTTGTTGGGTAAATATTTGCCCTTAGTTGTAGTGCTGCGATAAAGAAGCATTGTTTAAAGCCGCACCATGGCCTCAACCAAGCATTACTGATTCTATCATGCGCAAAGTTTACAATGCCCCTTCCTTGAACCGGCTTTTCGCACCATCTCTGAAATTCATGCTCCCTCCAATCGCAGGGTCTCGGATATACAGGTTCTTTTGACACCGAGTCCCTGAGAACGAATGTTGGGATTGCATCACTGTCACCCCCTGCTCGTACCCACAAATTACGGTATTCTTCCTCCATACCCTGCGAGGACACAATATTACGGGTGATAGCATCGGACGAGTTTGCTATACGTTGCAGCCTTCTAACTTGAACCGAAGGGATTGTTTTTTCCAGTTTCAAGATGGCAAGGCCTCCGTCTCGGGCTCTGGCATATAACAGTCCATCACAAGTTGAAGCGGGAAGGTGGAGCCATCCTTTTACCGCCTTTCTAATCTCTTGGTCCAACCCACGGAGAGTTGATTGCTTGCAGTCCGAGTGGTCTGCAGGATATAACAATCTGGGTAGGGCATAGGCATTGAGTAGTTCAACCTTCTGAGTTGGCTTCAGAGGCGCCTCATCGATTTTCGAGATCCATGTCTTTAGCTGACAATGTAGATCAGGCTGTATAGTGCCAGTCCAAGGGCCAATTTTCAGACCAAGGTATTTCGTTGATTCATCAGGTTGGATCATATGGACATCTTTATTTTTGATAGTCCATGGGTCGCAGTTGTTCACCGTATATGAATCTTTGGTTGGGCTTATCATGAAGCCCTGGCACTTTCTGGCCTGAACCTCCAATCCCGATAGCCCACAAAATGATTCCAAGATCGCTAGATTGGCGGCCATACCAACCCAAGATTCGCTCACCAACACCAAATCATCAGCAAACGCAAGAGCTGTCACGTGGTCGGTATCAATGGAGTACCCAACTCCGTGTGACTCTAGGGTGCATATCAAAGGGTCCATGGCAAGATTGAAGAGCAGGGGTGACATGGGGTCACCCTGTTTGACACCAACACGTATGCTAATTTCTCGAGTCGACTCGCCATTGCTTTTGAACGAGGTCGTACACCGATCGTAGGCGTTCTGGATGATGCCCACCACGTGTTCATCTACTTTCTTGTGCCTTAACACCCATAAAATATGAGC
>NW_027422737.1:155000-157500 GCF_048934315.1 Petromyzon marinus
ACGGCATGAAACTTCCAGAGGCATTTGCAGCAGGAATGCATGTGCAGTCAAAAAAGTGAATATTTTTCACGGATAGACCCCGTGAAACGCTAGAAATTGGCGGCGATGTCTCTCTTGTGGCTCACGGGGCTGTTAGGGTGGCACAGAAATCCCTCGGAATGGGAAAACGGGTCATTTTCGTGTCGCCACATTGCATGCGAACCGCATGAAACTTCCAGAGGCATTTGCAGCAGAAATGCATGTGCAGTCAAAAAATTGAATATTTTTCACGGATAGACCCCGTGAAACGCTAGAAATTGGCGGGGATGTGTCTCTTGTGGCTCACGGGGCTGTTAGGGTGGCACAGAAATCCCTCGGAATGGGAAAAAACGGGTCATTTTCGTGTCGCCACATTGCATGCGAACCGCATGAAACTTCCAGAGGCATTTGCAGCAGGAATGCATGTGCACTCAAAAAATGTGATATTTTTCACGGAGAGACCCCGTGAAACGCTAGAAGTGGGCGGGGATGTCTCTCTTGTGGCTCACGGGGCTGTTAGGGTGGCACAGAAATCCCTCGGAATGGGAAAACGGGTCATTTTCGTGTCGCCACATTGCATACGAACCGCATGAAACTTCCAGAGGCATTTGCAGCAGGAATGCATGTGCACTCAAAAAAGTGAATATTTCTCACGGATAGACCCCGTGATACGCTAGAAATTGGCGGGGATGTCTCTCTTGTGGCTCACGGGGCTGTTAGGGTGGCACAGAAATCCCTCGGAATGGGAAAACGGGTCATTTTCGTGTCGCCACATTGCATGCGAACCGCATGCAACTTCCAGAGGCATTTGCAGCAGAAATGCATGTGCAGTCAAAAAAAAATTGATATTTTTCACGGATAGACCCCGTGAAACGCTAGAAATTGGCGGGGATGTGTCTCTTGTGGCTCACGGGGCTGTTCGGGTCGCACAGAAATCCCTGGGAATGGGAAAACGGGTCATTTTCGTGTTGCCACATTGCGTACGAACCGCATGAAACTTCCAGAGGCATTTGCAGCAGGAATGCATGTGCACTCAAAAACTTCTATATGTTTCACGGATAGACCCCGTGAAACGCTAGAAATTGGCGGGGATGTGTCTCTTGTGGCTCACGGGGCTGTTAGGGTGGCACAGAACTCCCTCGGAATGGGAAAAGGGGTCATTTTCGTGTTGCCACATTGCATAGGAACGCCATGAAACTTCCAGAGGCATTTGCAGCAGAAAGGCACGTGCACTCAAAAATTTTAATATTTTTCACGCATAGACCCCGTCAAACGCTAGAAGTTGGCGGGGATGTCTCTCTTGTGGCTCACGGGGCTGTTAGGGTCGCACAGAAATGCCTCGGAATGGGAAAACGGGTCATTTTTGTGTGGCCACATTGCATAGGAACGGCATGAAACTTCCAGAGGCATTTGCAGCAGGAATGCATGTGCACTCAAAAACGTCTATATTTTTCACGGATAGACCCCGTGAAACGCTATAAATTGGCGGGGATGTCTCTCTTGTGGCTCACGGGCGCTGTTAGTTAGGGTCGCACAGAAATCCCTCGGAATGGGAAAAGGGGTCATTTTCGTGTTGCCACATTGCGTACGAACGGCATGAAACTTCCAGAGGCATCTGCAGCAGAAATGCATGTGCACTCAAAAACGTCTATATTTTTCACGGATAGACCCCGTGAAACGCTAGAAATTGGCGGGGATGTGTCTCTTGTGGCTCACGGGGCTGTTAGGGTCGCACAGAAATCCCTCGGAATGGGAAAACGGGTCATTTTCGTGTTGCCACAATTGGCATACGAACGGCATGAAACTTCCAGAGGCATTTGCAGCAGAAATGCATGTGCACTCAAAAACGTGAATATTTTTTCACGGATAGACCCCGTCAAACGCTCGAATTTGGCGGGGATGTTTCTCTTGTGGGTCACGGGGCTGTTCGGCTCGCACAGAACTCCCTTGGTCCACCTGATTCGTGCATACAGGCAGCAACTAAAACTCTGTAAACCTGCTGTGAGGACATCTAAACAGTGGACCAGTGAGGCTGTGGAAGATTTGCGGGCGTGCTTAGACTGTACTGACTGGGATATGTTCACGACTGCTACCAATAGTCTGGATGAACTCACAGAGGCTGTGTACATCAGCTTCTGTGAGGACTGCTGTATCCCAACACGTACCAGGGTGAACTTTAACAACAACAAGCCCTGGTTCTCAGCAAAGCTCAAAAGGTTGAGGTTGGAGAAGGAGGAAGCGTTTAGGAGTGGGGATAGAGACAGATTCAAGGAGTCGAAGAACAGGTTTAGCAAAGCGGTGAGAGAGGCTAAACGACTGTACTCAGAGACACTAAAACACCAGTTCTCTACTAACGACGCTGCTTCTGTCTGCCAAAGGGCTCAGGCACATCACCAACTACAAACCCAGAGCGCCCCACACCACTAACGACTCCCGCCTAGCCAACGACCTGAACGAGTTCTACCGTAGATTTGAAAGACAA